>NC_142946.1:40159796-40172296 GCF_046866305.1 Octopus bimaculoides
TTGTCACATATGTGAATTGAATGGTATCTACTTCAACATTAATATCCAGTTGAGAACAAACTTCCAATAATTGTGTCTTCTCATAAGATATGCATGAAGGCAATAGTTGCTGTAAATAAAGCACTCAATTTCTGCATAACTCAGGTTTGAAATCAAATCAATAGCACGCCGGATTGATTAGCTGAACTCAAGAGAACATATCTTAAAGCTGCAATAAATTATAGGTGTCAAAAAGCAAGGACTACAAAGTCAACTTTACATTTTCAAATACAATGTTTAAACATATTCTTCGCCTATTCAAAGAATGAATTCTATTATTTCGTGGACATGTATTCTTATTCTAGAATTCAGAAAGTCAAAAAAGGTTATTGAGTAAATTTATAAAATAATCTTTAGATTCATAAACAAAGCACTTTTACAACTAGGTTATATATATATATATATATATATATATATATATATATTACTTGGTTCAGTCAATTGACTGTGACCATGCTATATCATCACTTTCATTAAGTTGAGACGAACGAATCGCTCCCAGTTTTTACACTATTGAAGGCTGGTAATCATTCTGTCTGGTCTTTTGCTGAACCACTAAGTTACAGCTACATAAACACGCCAACACTGGTTTGCCATGTGAAGGTGAGTCACACACACACACACACAAATACACACGAATACACATATAAATATATACGGGGTCTGATCAATACGTATCTGGGCTATTGCCTTAGTAACAAAGCCATAGCTCGCAGAGTAAAGCCACTTGGCATAAATTGACCGAAGTCTCTGCCGTGCTTCCACATTAAGTTTTTACGGTGTAGCTAACTTCCGCTGTTTACAACAGTACTTAGTAGCAAGATGTGTAGTGTGGATTGTATGTGTGCAACTTAACATAGATAAGTTAAAGATTCTCTAAGCGGGACAAGCAAATGAGAATGACCATAAATGTTTAGAAATATAAAGTGAACATTGCAAACAAGGATGTGCGTGTTTGTGTGTGTGTGTGTGTTTGTGTCCGTGTATATGTGTATGTATATGTTTGTGTGTTTGCTTACTTCTGTCTGGTGACATTTTTTGGTACACTTTACTCTATCGTATTGAAAGTTACACCAGAAACTATGTGTTGAGAAAATAACATGTATTTTTAAACCAAGAATCTAATTCGCAAAACCGCAACAAAGTATGGCTACAAAATAATACAAATATATAATGAAAGACAATCTATTACTGCACGAAAGTTACTAAAATTCTGACATCCTGATGACCAAATTGCATGTCGGTAATAAACATGTGTAGACAGAATAGAATTGAATATGGTTCAATGCCCTGCTGGGTCTTGTCTGTGCCAGAGATACACGGACGCATCAACTGTCCAGTTTATCATTACATTATTAGTGAAATATAATGAAAACAAATTTAATTAAATTCTGAAAGGTGTTTTATTTTCAAAACAGCACAAGGAAAAATTCCATTCAAATAGTCCTCCATTCTAATAAACGACAAAAAAAAAAAATGTTCTATTCAGTGTGACGGGATTTTTCGAGAGCAGTTGATAAATGCTCATTCCTGAATTTTTTTTTTTAATGTTTTTTAACACAACTCTTCAACAGTTAAGTATTTCATGAAGGAGATAGACGGAAAATAATTCAGTGACTATTTCACAACGTGTGAAAACCAATTTAAGACAAGAAGAAAAGAAACCATATAGGCGTGACCCTGTGATAAAAAGCTTGTTTACCAGCCACATGGTGTGAGAGGTTTATCTTGCCTTAATGTGTGTCATCCCCCTTAGAAATTATATATCTGTGTGTGTGTGTGTGTGTGTGTGTGTGTGTGTGTGTGTGTGTGTGTGTGTGTGTGTGTATGTATGTATGTATGTATGTATGTGTATATATATATATATATATATATATATATATATATGTATGTATGTATGTATGTATAAACAAAAGACGAAGACGGGTGTGTAGACAACAAACAGATGTATTAGTTTCACGCTCGGGAAGTGAGAAAGTCTTTTACGTTTCGAGAAAAAAATATATATGTAAAGACGGTGTTTCTTTCAGTTTCCGCCTAGAAGTATGTATGCGTGTGTGTGTATGCGTTGTTACCCTCACCATGGATCGACAAGTGGTCTTGGTATATTTATATCCCCGTAATGTACAGGTTCGGCAAAAGAGGTGGATATAGAAAGAAAAAAAAGCAACGGTGTCGCTTTGTTCGAATAAACCGTTCAAGGTGTTTGCCCTGGAACATCCACACTGTAATTATGGAACCAGATAAAAGATGAACTACTAAAGTTAAATAAACCCGAAATAGTCATACTGCATTTTTTGTTGTGCTTCTTGGGAGTTTAGCTACCTGCAGCTGTTGCACTCTCTCTCTCTCTCTCTCTCTCTCTCTCTCTCTCGCTCTCTCTCTCTCTCTCTCTCTCTCTCTCTCTCTCTATCAACTACAGTCTCTACACCTTATGATGATCACCAGAGGATCAGCAACTCACAACTGGTCATATATTAATTACCTTTCCCCTCATCTTCATCATCATCATCATCATCATCATCATCTCCTTTTTTTCCTACTCCTCACCCTCCTGTTAGAACAGGTCAGTTTTTCTTCTTGAAAATTTACCAACAGCTGCTAGGTGAAACAACGAGGTAATGTTACTTATAAATCGATAAACAAAGGCACTATCAGCTCGCACGTAATTTAGTATCTTAGTACCATTGTGCAATAAATTCAATTTTCCTTCAGAAGGTAAACGTGTGTATATCGTTTGTCCCTCATTCCACTTTATTATTTATTCCTTATTTATTGTAACATCAGTCGGTAGTTTAGCGAGACTTGCGTTCCTGGCGAGGCTATTCACAGATATATTGAATATATCGTACATATATTGAATGTATCATATACGTCTTGCATAAATTTCATTAATGTTTATGTATATGTATATATATATATATATATATATATATATATATATATATATATATATATATATATATACATATATGTATATACATATATGTATATACACACGTATATGTATATATATAGATATATATATATATATAGATATATATATATATATATATATATATATATATATATATATATATATATATATATATATATATATATATATATATATATATATATATAGACACAGAGAGAGAGAGAGTGGGAGGGAGAGTGAGAGTGAGAGGGGAGAGGGAGAGGGAAAGAGAGATAGATGTATCAACAGATAGAGACAGACAGAAAAAGTCATATATTCATATATATATATGAATATATATAAACATATATATGCCTGTGTATGTACGTACATACATACATATATATATATATATATATATATATATATATATATATATATATATATATATATATATATATATATATATATATAACTGAACAATTATACTTCAATCGTATCCGTATTCACTATGTTCCCCGTCACCGCAGCCTGCAATCGCTGAAGTAAATTAGTTACAGTTTAATTCAGGAGCCATATGACAGCATGAAAATAGATATTCGTTATTTTTAATTAGGAAAAATTCGTCGGAATTAGAATACCTATCAAGATTTAGACAAAAGAAAAGAAAACGGAAACAATAAAATAAGATGTATCATGGTGTATTAATATACTAATATCGGTAGAGACCGTTCAATTAAAAGTATTTGCTTTGTACCACAACAATTAGTATTCTGGTTATTAATGTTGTTATCATTATTACTTTCAACGCCGTCATCAGCGGCAGCAGCACCAGTAACATCATCACCATGGTCATAAAAGCCATCATCATCGTCATCGTCGGCGTCGTTATCATCATCTTCACCGTCCACCTCCTCTTCCTCCTACTCCTACCCTTCGTACTCCTCCTCCTCATCATCATCATCATCATTATCATCATCACTCTCATTATTAATATTTTTTATGATCGTTTTCTTCATTGTTATTCTTATGTTATATGAAGTACTAGTAGTAGTAGTAGTAGTAGTAGTAGTAGTAGTAGTAGTAGTAGTAGTAGTAGTAGTAGTAGTAGTAGCAGTAGTAGTAGTCTAGTTGATAGTATTAATCATTGGAAGATTTCCACGATATTTTGGCTTAATCTCAATATTCATTTTGAATTATTTTAAACTCATTGTCCAAGTGAATGTCTATATTTAATAACTTTTCATCAGATTGAAGTTTTAGAAGTGTGCAAAAGCAATTTCATGTCGACCAAGAATTTATTGCATTCTCTCGAAATAACAGTATGCATAAATAAACGAGGAAAATGAAAGAAAACACGCAAAAACAAAGATAATAAAGACAAATAACTACAAAACAAATGAACGAAAAGTTGGCAAAAATATAAAACGAAAAAAATATAAACGGAAACCACAAAGACCTAAGAGATATGAGATATCAATATCAATATATACGTTTTTCATCAATACCTAACTGCACTATATTAATTAATTATTAGATACATTAATTTGCTTCCGAAGAGTAAAAGAATAAAAAATCAGATTTTTATCTGACTAAATATTCGGATCAAATAGTCGATTCGCACGGCCATTCACTAGATATTGGAGAAAGATATGTGATGTATCTTCTAAACGCCAAGTGAAAGTAATCATTCCAAATGGAATGCAATGTTTCACTATGTCGGTTTCATAGACAGAGCCAGAACGCTACATTAAATATAACTTTTGTTATGCTAATTACGATATGGAAAATTAACTTCTGATAACTTGTTTCAATACTATGTAAACTTTATTGGCGTGTAGCTATAGAATTCTCGATAAGCATACTACATGCAACGATCCACGTCTGTCTCCCGTTTCGATTTCCGATTGAAAACCAATTCCACTATTTCTCGTCACATTTGGCATAATCTCATTTCTCTTCCCTGTAATCTTCCAGTCAAGCGTCTAATTAAAATACTAATATATAAACACACTCTCATACATACATTTACATATGTATACATGTATATACACACACACACACACACACACACACACACACACACACACACACACACACACACACACACACATATATATATATATATATATATATATATATATATATATATATATATATATATATATATATATATATATATATATATATATATATATATATATATATATGTATGTATACATATATATATACATACATATTGGCAAATTCTGCTATTTACTTGGTGTCTCGATGCGATATGTTCTGAGTTTATAAATCTACAGAAGTTCAAGTTTACTTTTATATATCTTAATTCGACGAAACCATTTCTATAGTAGGAATTTACGTCCGTTCTTTGGAAACTTCGAAAGTGTATCTACCTCGTAATATTCTTTGCCTTAGAACTATGTAATGGATCAATTCTGGGAAACGTCTTACTGTTATTAGTGAGCAGGGGGTGATACTTAAATAATTATGTACTAAATGTTAGTTGATATCGTTTATTAATATATAAATGGACATGGCAAAGAAGGAAATTCTACATGTTGTTTGGAACTACTAAACGTTACTGCCATAGATCTCACCGATCATTTAGCAAAGGTTACTGAGACATAGCACGCGGTGTTTCTCAATACAACATCTCCAGTTAAAAATATAGTTGGGTATGGCTACAGCATCACTGATTTGACACTAATTCAAACATGTTTTGTGATGTAATTCTCGCCAAGTACTATAATCTATTTCGCATTGAAAGTCACCTCTATACGTCTCAAGGTAATACTGTCGCAGAAGATTTTGGCCAGTGTGTGGTCGAACTGAAAATCCCGCACGTGTTCATCGAACCACTCAACCACTCCACTGTGTATATGACCAACATGATAAGTCAAAAAGACATGTCGGAATGTTTCCACGGTATAAGACCCTTAACTGTTCCGTATTCGGTTATACTGAGTATCATACTTAATGTAGATGTTATCTTTACAGGGAAAATTCATACTTAATACTGAGCTACATGTTAATTTATTTTTCTCGGAAATATAAACTCAAATTGGAGTATTGACAGATGTGAATAGAAGTTTGCCGAGAAAGCCATTTTCAAACTAACAGAATCACATAAGCTCATTACCAATATTAACCTCTAAAAGCACTTTAGAGCAACATCCAATATACCTTATTAGATACAATTGAGTACCTGATCCAGCCAGTGGCGTGTTACGCAAATTACATGAAATTTATTCTACGTAGATGCACGTTATGAATAATCTGAACTGCTTGTTATCTTGGAGAAAGCAATTCTCTCGCTTTAGTAATGATACTGTGTCGCAGTAATACGGCATGTAACGTAATATAATTTTAGCATGTACAGATCAAAGTGGATAAAACAATTGAATGAAAATTTTGTAGAACATATGAGAATACTCCTAAAATTACCAAATACAGGTTTTGATAAAATAAGAAGGAATGGAATTTAGGACAAATTATTGAAATATAGAAGTATGCATTATATAATAGGAAAATAACAGATTTGGTTGTTTTCGTTTCAAGAAATAGCAATCACATGTCTCAAATCACAACCTGTAATCTTAAGAATAGAGGAGGCAAGTGATTCCACGCTTTTCGAATCTATTAAAAAGATGACACTTTAAAGGTAGAATAACTCACTTTAATCTTAGATTTGCTCGATCGGAGTTAAACCTACTGAACACCAACCAAATAATTTATTTTTAAAAACCACCATTTAACGATAAGCATGTCATAGATATTCCGCGTCAGATTTGCTTTAAAAACTTGCGTGACTGTGCATAAACAATGAAGTATACGCTGAAATATTACAGTCTGAAGAACGCTCATCGTCGAGACCGGCGGAGGATCTACAACATGTTAATTGCTTTTACCACGAAATAAGGAAAATTATACCTTAATGTGAAAGCAGTAAATGAAATAATAAACAAAAGCAATAAGAATCAGGCGGGTATGTGTTCTAATAATTTTAATACTGTGACAACGATGAAACAATCTAAATTTCATAAATAATATAAAATTAATATTCTGCTAATAATTATTTCATTATTTTCTGCTAAAATTTTGCCTTTCTTCGATTCCCAGAATAGTTGACTGAAAATATAACAAACAGTGACCACTTTTTCTAAAATCCCAACTTGTAAACCTAACACGCAATTGTTATATATATATATATATATTATATATTATATATATGTGTGTGTATGTACGTATGTATGTATGTATGTATGTATGTATATTTGTATGTAAATGTATACACAATCAAACATAATTTCGCCTTTGTAAATGTACCAACCGACTACGGATATGGAAAGAGTTATAGAAACTTGTACGTGATACAAATGCAGAGACATTCAGAATAACTAATGCACTCACCGCACACGACACACAACAACTGCCAAACTACATACACGTTCTTGAAATATATATATATACATCACTTCAGGAAACACTTTCGTTTCTGAATGCATACACTTCCAATTATCAACTGTAAATAAAACACTAGAATCTAAACATCTATAAATTTGTAATAATAATAATAATAATAATAATAATAATAATAATAATAGTAGTAGTAGTAGTAGTAGTAGTAGTAGTAGTAGTAGTAGTAATAGTAGTAGTAGTAGTAGTAGTAGTAGTAGTAGTAGTAGTAGTAGTGGTATTCATATAATGATAATAATAATTTATAAAGCTACAAATAATTTTATTATTATTATTATTATTATTATTATTATTATTATTATTATTATTATTATTATTATTATTACAATTATCTTAACGTTGTTGTTATTGTCTTTGTTGTTATTATCCTTTCCTAGTCCTCGTTGTTCTTGTAATCTTGATCGTTGTTTTTAAAATTATCAATGCCATAATTTGTCACGTCGGTTTTCTCTAAACAAAATTTTAATTAAATTAAATGCAAATTATATTCATTGTTATTATTATTGATAATATCATCATTACCGTCGTCATCGTCTCCGTTGCCGCTGTCGTCGTCGTCATCATCAGCAGCATCGTTTAATAACAACGACGACAACAATAACAACAACAGCAACAACAACAACAACAACAATAATAATAATAATAATAATAATAATAATAATAATAATAATAATAATAGTAATAATAATAATAATAATAATAATAATAATAATAATAATAATAATAATAATAATAATAATAATATCTGTATAGAACAACTACCACCATCACCACCACCACCCCATAATGCACTGCTTTAAGTATGACCAATTAAAAATACTGCAAATATGTGTATTTTGTGAAGTGGTATTATTTTAACTCTAATTAGAAGACATTCCTAATTAACTATTGTATTTATTAGATTCGTAAACAATCATTGGAGAAAATATCAATTTAAAAGGAGATAAAAATAGTATTGGATTTATTATTTCATGGCAATATCATAACACGATATAATATTCAGCGTTTTTAACTAATTATAACGATTAAATTATTTACACACTGTTTGTAATTGAAATCTGTTAAGATTAAATAAACATATCGATTTTGTGTTGGATAAATCTTGATTTAAAATATTTTGTGAATGTAAGCTGTGTAAAGATAGAAAGGGTTTACAGAACTATGAATCGAAGCTAATACAATTAAGTTGACACACGTACTAATCGAGTATAAGAATCCTGCATCGTCATTATATGTTGCTGTGTCTCAACGCTAGAAACTAAACAGCAGAAGAGCTGTTGAGATGTCATACAATGCCAGATATATTTGCCTTTTATTTCTGATCTTACAATATGAAATTAAGAAGGAACATTTCACCTATCTCAGTACAAAGAATTGTTGGATGTGAATAAGAACTCTGAGATAGAAATTGGATGCAATGAGAAAACTAACGAAAATATTATTGAGAACTTTGACATGAATATAAATATGAAAGATTTCATTGTACAGCTTTGGAAATGAGACAACTGCCATCAAGTAGATGTTGATGGAGACAATATTCCTTTCTACTCTAAGTACAAGGCCAGAAATTTTGTGGGAGGGGCCCAGTCGATTAGATCGACCCAGTACGCAACTAGTTCTTAATATATCGACCCCGAAAGGATTAAATGCAATGTCGACATCGGCGGAATTTGAACTCAGAAAGTAAAGACAGACGAAATGCCGCTAAGCATTTCGCCGGCCTCTATATAATCTTCAAGAAGCAAATTCATTAAGAAAGTATTGGTAGGTGTGAAGCTACGTCAGAACACACTTGCGCAACGGGTGTTCCAGTGGAGTTGAACCCGAAACTGCTTGGTTGCAAAGTGTGCTTCTCAATCATATAAATATGCTTGTCTTGAAGGATTTACCGACTTCAAGATAGTTCAGCGTAATATTACAATATTCGTTAGACTTGGGCTCTTAACAGATATGATCTTCTCTAGAGTGACAATCACCGCACGTTTTATATTTAACACTAAAAAGCTATCATAATCCAATATAATACGTTGGGCTGGGATTAAATGGATGAATGATCATATAATCTGGTGTCTGTGTTCCTTGTTTTAGATTGTGGGTAAGATTTGTCAGAATTGTGTCTTCTAATTTTAGTTAATCAGGCGATTCCTCAGACAAGTCCCCTTCCAAGACCGCTCTTTCACTGGGCGATACCTCGATATGTATGGTATCAAACAAGTGAAGGCGTGATATTCAGCCCATTTAAAAATAGTAACATATGTGGCAGACCGTAAAAAAAATGTATCATGCGTGTATGTGCTCGTGTTTGTGTATATATATATATATATATATATGTATATATATGCATTTCCATGTATATACACATATGTCAGTTGCGTGTTTATATATATGCATTTCCATATATATATATATATATACATATATCTGTGTGTGTTTGAATATATGTATGTATGTATATATATATATATATATATATATATATATATATATATATATATATACATACATACGTAAATACATACATAGAGATATCTAGAAGCAGACGCAGATACGGATATATAGATGCATAGATACATACTTATATACACACAGACACACACGTACACACACACACACATATATACACACATACAAACACACATCCCGAGCTGGCAATAAGCCAAATTCACATAACCCTATTAACATGTGACCACATAAAAAAAACGCAATATATTTATTCTAAGACAATAAGTTATCACTTGAGGCCTATTTTTGACCGTAACAAGATAGTTGCTGATCCTCCTCCAGCGAACATTAGCTCCAATCACCATATATTGTATGGTAAGATAGAATTTTACCTTTCCAAAGAACATTAACAGCGTATGTGAGATGAAATTATTTCGATGTGGTTCAAACGGTGGCATTTTATAGGTTGGCCGTTAACTTTTCTTTTATTTAGATTTTTTCTAATACCATTTGACCACAAAATGTCTAATGCATGTGATTAAGCTTCCTTCGACAAACATCCTTTATATTTATGAAAGAAGCGCTTACGGATTTAATGAACGTAATGCCATGTCGAAAGGGAAGAAAAAAAAACTGGGAATAAAATGAAAGAACGATGTGGGGAAAATGTCAAACGTATTTCATGTCGATGCACATCATCGTGTGGACGTCTTCAAAGGAAATAATAGGAAGCCAATATCTTTGTGAGAAATACAAATGTATCCTAGGAGAATCAAACAGAGTACATACAAAAATCCTTTTAATGTAGGGTGTTGAGTATGTGACACCTTTGAAATAATACTATAAAATATTAAAAGGTTATGCTTGTGTTCCGTTTATGTAATTCAGAACTCATGCAATTCTAATTAATCGAGGAATTTGGAATAGATGACAGATTTGACATGAGGTAGTAATATACAAGATTAAATCGACTTTGAAGAAGCACTATAAAAGCTTGGATCTGAGCAAACGCTTAGCAAACGATCTCTATCACCATATAAAATTATGGATAATGATATAAATATTACGCACGCATATAGGAACACAGGCGTATGTACACGCAACTGACATATGTATATATAATTGGTATATCTGGATCTACTTTACAATATATATGTCCTCTCTTCTACACCTCCGTTTCTGAATACCCATACTCGTTATACACAAAAGTACACAGTAATTTACATGCATACATACATGCATACATACATACATACATAGAAACATATATATATATATATGTGGGTGTGTGTGTGCGTGTGTGTGTATGCATATATATGCACATATATGATGTATATGTATTTCTCTCTCTCTCTCTCTCTCTTTCTCTCTCTCTCTGTATATATATATATATATATATATATATATATATATATATATATATATATATATATATATATATAAATAGACCTACATATACACAGACATATAATACATTCAACAATGACAACTATTTATTATTTTTTAAGGATAATAATTTCAAATTTTGGGATAAGGCCGGCAGTTTCGGAATATGGCAGAAGTCGTTTACATTGACCCAAGCATTCAACTGGTACCTATATTAACGACCGTCAACGGATGTACTGTAAAGTTGACTGCGACACAATTTGAGCTCAGAACGTAAGATTCATAATAATAATAATAATAATAATAATAATGAGGACAGCTGAATGGAAGCGTTGAAAACTGAAACAAACACACGCACAAAGAAAAAAATATACAATACTATAGGCATAGAAACCAAACCATTAACCTAAAACGATATATTGAATAGATTGAAGGTTTACTTAAGGGAATGTTTCACACAGTTTCCTACTGCTCATCCTGTTATATATTTATAAAGAATATGAGAGAAAATTACATTTATCATAGCCTCCATATTAAGTTTGGTTTAAGGGAAATGTTGTTACAACAATCCGTAAAATATATTGGAGTAGTCACTCGTGATTTCTGAACAATAGTGTGCACGCATAACTATGTACACTTATAGCTTGGTCCTACGAACCTCTCTTTAACGGATTTTGGAAGCAGCGGATAAAACCTGGAGCAGCTGAATGGTTTTGAAATTCCCGCGTGCTACGGATAGAGTTGAATTTAATGTATTATAGAGTATATGTGGAGGCACAATGGCCCAGTGGTTAGGGCAGCGGACTCGCGGTAGTAGGATCACGGTTTCGATTCCCAGACCCAGACAACGTGTTGTGAGTGCTTACTGAGCGAAAACACCTAAAGCTGCAAGAGGTTCCTGCAGGGGGTGGTGGCGAATCCTACTGGATTCTTTCACCACAATTTTCTCTCATTCTTTCTTCCTGTTTCTATTGTACTATTTTTTTTAAAGGGCCAGCCTTCCCACACTCTATGTTACCCTGAATCTCTCCGAGAACTACGTTAAGGGTGCACGTGTCTGAGGAGTGTTCAGTCACTTGTATGTTAATTCAACGTGCAGGCTGCTCCGTTGATCGAATCAACTGGAACCTTCGACGTCGTATCCGATGGAGTTCCACAATAACGTATATTTACAGTGTACGGGTACTTTAAACTGTCGGATTGGATAGTGTGTTTGATAAAAGATAGAGTACTGTATTCATTCTTCTGTCTTTCA
>NC_142946.1:40177296-40189796 GCF_046866305.1 Octopus bimaculoides
ATAAGTGCCAAATTAACAGCCTGTATAGAAGACAGGGACATTAAAATTTTAAAACTACAAAATCAAAGCTTACATTCTTTCTAAACAACATTAACAACAACAACTACAGCAATACAGACGTTGATTCTCCCTGGTTAGCTTAATCAATAGAATGTTTTATTTACAGGTTAGTGGAAGAGAAGTAAACACGAACGGACTGGAACGCTTCCTGAGTCATTCTACCATCCAACGTTAACTGATTATGTCAAACAACTGGTAGAATTTGTTATTTTAATCTTCCATTGTTTTATTATATGATTAATATATTTGGATTAATTTTTTCATGTTCTTTTTTTTTTATATTGCTGCTATTCGGTTCTATTCCGCTCTGTGATTTCAGGCCTGCAACCAATCATTTTCGAATTGTATTTCGAACCAGAAAAAAAGGTCGCTTTGAGGTCCATAATTTAATTAAAATATAAATATTGGCCTTAGGTAAATATGGGGATTTTTATTGTCTTCTCTCTTAATTATTAATATTTTTTTTATCATTTATTTAATTATTTATTATTTATTTATTTTTTATTTATTTAATTATTTTTTGTTGGTCTGTAACATCAGAAAACCATTATACATGTTTTGTTCCCAATCGCACGTAACTAAACATTACCTCAAAAACTAACAAACAAAAACCTACAAAAACACATCCACAAATACCCACATACTCACACGCATACACACACACATCTATATTACATTATATTATATTAAGTGCATATATATGTATATAATTATACATATATACGCACATGCATATATATATAAATATAAGTTTACACTTAAGCGCATATGTGCGTGGATTATATGACCATATATAAATGCACACACAGGCACATATTATCATGCCTACACGTACGCATACACACGCACACACGCACACACGCACACACATACACACACACACACATATTGGAGATCATTTTCTATGTGCATATATCTATATACATAAGTAGGTATATCTGTATGTATGCAATGTCTTTCTGATATACACTTCTACGCTGCAATTATATCAATTACGTGGACTGTCTACACATATATTGATATTTGCAGTAAATGAAATCACTTCCTATCTCTAATATTACGGCTGGTTTCTCCATTGACTATGTTAATTAATTTACAATATTCCCGAATGAAGCTTTTCCTGGTTGAGTAAACTTACGTCTCCATATCTGAAATGATCAGGAAGTATTTTTTTTCTTTTTTAAATCCTATGTTTACCAATAATTTTCATTTTCTAGTTGCGAAGTATTAACGAAAAGCAAATGTTCTCTGGGATTATTGCCAACCACCAGGAATAATGTGATTATATATATATATATATATATATATATATATATATATATATATATATATATATATATATATATATATATATATATATAAATATATATATATATATATATATATATATATATATATATATATATATATATATATATATATATATATATATATATACATATATATATATATATATATATATATATATATATATATATATATATATATATATATACATACGTATATAAGTATATGTAAGTGCATAAAGTATGTATTGTATATGATTTATATATAGGTATATAACTACGTAAAATATATGTATATATGTACGTAGTTATATATATATATATACACACATGTATATAAGTATTGAAATGTATAATGAATATATTATATGTAATTTTTGTATATGTATATATATATATATATATATATATATATATATATATATATATATATATATATATATATATATATATATATATATATATATATATATATATATATATATATATATATATACATATATACATACATACGTATATATAATTAAATATATATTTATTTATATGTGTGTGTATTTATATTCATACATGATTATATACATACCTATACTTAAAATTTCACATATAAATACTCCATTAGATTATTTACAAAAACACACGCATACACAGACATATACACACACATTATTTTAATAATTGCTGTCCAACCCATAAAGTTTCACATTAAACAACAGAAACCATAGTAACAATAGTGAACTTTTCATTTATATGAATAATTTTCGTTATATTAATCCTCAGAGATAGACACACACTCATTTACATAGACACAGATGGTCCATCTCACATACACACCACACACATGTATGTAGAAAGAGAGAGAGAGAGAGAGAGAGAGAAAGGGAGAAGTTATCAATTTTTAAGGAATACACTCAATACAACTTGGAATTCGTTCCGTTCATTTTCATCACGAGTTCAAATCCCTTCAATGTTATATTTTTCTCAGTTTGTACGGCATTAGAAACTAACAAGAATTTAGCTCTATTTTATAAACGAATCCACTTCCCACTTCAAGAATGTTTCGTTTTACAATTTATCTCTTCTTTTTGTGGTCGATAAAATAAGTACCAGTTGAAGATTGTGATCGATGTAACCGACTCATCCTCTCCCCCAACGTTGGGCGTTTGGCATCTAAAATGGTGCTATGTGCTCACCGCATTGTACCAGCTGTCCATAACCGTTAGCAGGAAAACAACCCAAGAAATATATAAGAGGCTAGTTGAGAGTATCAGTCATGAAGGCCTAGGATTGAATCTAGGCATCCACGAAAACAGTCTGAGTAATCTCTTCCAGTGGAACTTCGGGTTGCAGATCATGGACAATTTCCAAAAGTATTTCCCGTTTGAGACAAGCTCTTCAGGCATAGAAGTGCCTACAGCTTAACCTGCCTGAGACGCTCACGAAGCTGTCCTGCATACAATATTTCAACGTCCGTGCATTACAGAGTTGTGAGGTTGTGAAAAGAAGCAGCTGTTGTCGCATGTTTACAATAGATGCACTCATATATATATATATATATATATTTATATATATATATATATATATATATATATATATATATATATATATATATATATATATATATATATATATATATATATATATGCCCATATATGTATATATGTGTGTGAGTGTATCTGTGTCGGCATGTGTATATACAGTAATGGATATGTAAACATTATATATATATATATATATATATATATATATATATATATATATATATATATATATATATATATATATACATGCATGAATAGATGAACACATATCTGAATGGGTTTGTATGTGTAAATTGGTTGAGCATTTTAATGAAGACTGTGTCATCGAATATTATAAGCATGCAATGGTCTGTTTTCTTTACACAGTGCAAGCATTTCATTACAGAATCTACCATGCAGCCGTGTCTGTTAACTATTTCGTTGAAATTACTTATTAGTCATGACAACCTCGAATATGTATTTCGTTGATCACACTTACAAATATATCTATGTATTTATGTGCATTGATATTCATATGTTCATAGCTCAATACATAAATATGACATGTTTATCATTCATTTAGTTCATGAGCAGTTTAGAAAATTTTCACTCGCATATACATAGGGTGTTATTTTAGATTGAAATGTATCAAAAGTTACTTTAATTTTATCTGAGTTGTCTAGATTATGTTATCGTTTACACACACACACACTCACACACATACATTTTCCTTCCAATTCATTGATGGAATACGTGAAATGAAGCAATGATTAAGCTGTATATATATATATATATGTATATATATATATATATATATATATATATATATATATATATATATATATATATATATATATATACATATATATATATATATATATATATATATATATATATATATATATATATATATATATATATATATATATATATATATATATATATTTAAGGCATGCATATATTTGTATGTACGTACATGCGCATGTCTCCATATATAGCTAGATATGTATACATACATATATATATGTATATATTTATGTTTATATATATCTATATATATAGACATATTCATATATACATATATATATATATATATATATATATATATATATATATATATATATGATTACTTGTGTAACTATATACGTGTTTGTGGGTATGTGTGTGTATGCACATGTGTGTGTTCCTCAAGAAATTGTTTTGGACACGATATATTTGAAGACTTTCGTGTTTAGACACGTATTGCATTGGAGAATGGTACTGGCAGTACACACAAAGGCAATTAAATTAGGAATTTAGCAAAAATATCAAACATTGATAATACAAAAAATATATAACAATAAGAGCAACAATATTCATACAAGATATAACAAATATAAGTAGTTTGAATTAAATCTTTTATGTTTATATATTTTGGCATGTTGGTATTGGAAATAAAAATGGTATTAACTGGCAATTATTGCACCATTCCAACCGTAGTTGTTCCAAAACCATATCATGCAAACATGTTTTCGTGTATTTTCATATCATTATATGTGTAGTTTGTTACAAAATTCATTAATGTTGTATATTGTTTTCTTATTTCAAGTTTTCGTTTGCTTGGTTTAAGATCATTAATATCTAGATAATATGCCGTGCTAATTTTCAGCCGTACAATTTTTCACCTTTTTGCTTCAAAGAGATTATTCCTGTAAGTAAATTTAAATTTAAAATAACAATTTCTTATAGTTTTCACACAGAGAGAAAGAAGGATGAAAGGGTGATCGGGAAGGAAAGGAGAGAGAAAGACAGAGAGAAAGAATGAGAAAGAAAGAAAGATATAGAGGTATCATTCGTATGCATGCGTGCAAGCACATACACACACACAAGCGCGCGCGCACAACGGTGTCCAAATCGTGGAGCATATAGGCAACCGAGGAGAGAATAAGATAGGAAAAGCTAGTACTTCTAATAGCATATAATGTATTTCTGAGCTACGATGTTGTTTTGAAAAATACTACTAATTAAAATTAACAAAAAACGATATGAGGCCATCTACACAGATATCTCTTTTGAGAAGACTCACCATAGGTGGGTGCAGTCAAATGTTATACAAGACGCCCAAAGTTATTTTCAAGGAATCAAATACCAAAAGAGATTTAGTTCAACGCGTTCTTTCCCCAATACAACAAATTATTAACAACCTTACATCCCGTTGCTGTTCTTTTACATTATATATTTTGTAGGAATTTTTACTTCAAATCATACTTTGTTGTTCTTTTAACAAAGGAAGAATACATTCTGATAGTATTATTCTAAATACACTAAAGTATCACATTCTCGTCTGACAGTGTCAAGCAAGACATATACAGTTAAGCACAGGAATGCTTTAATCTTTGTGCCTCCTCAGATTCCACCAGAAATTGGATGAGTTCATGATGAAAATTGTTATATTATGCCCATATATGATTCTTTTTTCTGCAGAGTGAGAATGAATTAGTCTACATTATCTAGTATTTTATAGTTTTCAATTTTATTTCTCACATAGAAACAAGCTTACAAATCTTTAGATAGGATTACACAGGACTTAGGTAAATTTAGTACTTGAAGAGTGTCTCTTTTTTTGTCTTTTTAAGACAAATCGAAGTTGACTTGAAAAGGGCTGGAACATAAAATACAAACACCCTTAATTCAATAATACAAGACCATCTATATAAACATACTGTTAATAAACAGTCGTACGCCAAGTACTTAACAATTTGTTGAACGAATTCAATGATAATTTTAAAAATCAGATAGTAAGAAAGTGCTTACTCTTCGACGAAAACTCAGTCTCAATTGTCTTATCTGGAGTGCCTTATATTTGAAGGAGAGATGTCGGTAGATTTTTTGCAAAAATTGTTATTCTACAAAACTCAAAACCAGACGATAAGTGATATCGAGGTGCCAAAATCAAGATCCGGTCCTCCGATTTTTTCCTACTCGTTTTAACATCGTCAAATATCTTTAATTGTGTTTCGTTTAACATTTACCCCAAATTGAGATGTATCCTAAAACGATGTGACTGCAATGCAAATGTCCAACGCATAGAGATTTACTTTAAGAAACATTTGAAATAAGATGTACAGCGACAACGAGAAGATTTGAACAAACAATATTTCAAATTGCGTTTCTAAATTCGGATTAGAACGGGACAGTTTCGACACTCCCATTCATTATTAGGATTTTCATTACCGTTTGAATTGATTGAAATTAGCTTACAAGTTGGCATTACGATCAAAGTGGATAAAGAGAATAAGCATTGTTTCAATTTCTTTTTGTGACAAAGCCAACATAACACAAGTGCAAGATGGTCATTAAGTTTAATGAAACTGTTTAAGTTGTCGTAGACTGGTTCTTAAGACTTGAGCACACATTATCTACTCTGTGAAATTGTCTGGCAACTATTAGATAATTGACAATATACATCACATTATACATAAACACATACATATATACATTCATACACACGCACGCGCATGCGCATGCGAGCACACACACACACATATATATATTAATTTTTATTGTTATTTGGAAGCGATATCGAAATAACCAACCTATCATCTGATAAACTGTTTTTGTCACGACAGGAAGTATTTGACAAACCTAATCTTGGAAAGGGTTCTGAAGTGTGTTAGCGTAGGTAAACAGAAAATTACTATTATTTCATTGACTAAATAACTGTCATTGAGTAAAATTAAAATAAACCTCATTTTATACTTGGGATCTTATTAAGCAGACGTGCTTAGCTACAGCTTTATCAATTTGAGGAAGACAAGTTGAGATAAAAACGTTACTTATTCTAGGTAGAACACTAGGTTATCAGAAGTATATATCTACCATACATTAGAGATTTATATGCTACTGAAAGACTCAATATAAGGAGCTTTTCAATGCAACTACTAGATTAAATTTTCCTCTAGCTGAGATCTTGAGCAAAAAGTAAGAAAGATGATTCCATCATGATAGGTTTTAGCAAAATATAAAAAAGGAACCAGGGAATTATTCCCCATTGCAGCTTAATCTTTTAAACAAAAGCATCTGCGCATGACCTGAATTGAAGGTTCAGACAATTTTCAAGAGATTTATTGCCCGTTTAAAGAGATTTACTGCTATCAGTTTTTTTTCAGTTTCCGTGTAGATTCACATGGCTGTGGCCCAAGGTGCCAGGCATTGGGATTGAACCTGAAACCATGTGTTTGGTAAACAAGCTATTTACCACGCAATCATGCATGCGCATGGAGAGAGAGAGATATACAGAGTGTGTGTGCGGGGGGGGGAAGTTAGAGAGAGACATGGCGTGGACCAATCCAAACATATATCTAAGTAATACATGTACGTATTTGTGGATGCATACATAGACACACGCACACACACCCACACACAAACTCACACACACACACACACACACACACACACACACACACATATACGTATGCTTCTACAAGTATATATATATATATAACTTAGATAAATGTCTCTATCCCTCCCTCTGTCTCTTATTCTATCTCTCTCTCCCTCTCTCTCCCTCTCTCTCTTTCTATGTATATATATATATATATATATATATATATATATATATATATATATATATATATATATATATATATATATATATATATATATATATATATATATATTTATATACATATATATATTTATATTTATGTATATATATGCATATACTTATACAAATATACATATATGTATATTTATATATTCGTGGATATAAACACATACACACATATGTATATATATACATATATATATATATATATATATATATATATATATATATATATATATATATATATATATATATATATATATATATATATATATATATATATATATACATGTATGTGTGTATATATCTGTGCTTTGTGTGTGTGTGTTTGTCTGTTGCTGTATTCGCTTCATACAGGCTTACATATCTACACCAGTGTCGCCTGGGGATGGACATCTCCTGTCAGGTTGTTGGTTGTGTATATATACTCTACATGAAGATAAATGTCTAAAGAATGGCTGCTTGGACTTCCGCCAAGCTATATGCGCCCGTTCACGAGCACATTTCTCTCGTCCCTCTCTTCCTGTATATCTTTCACTATTGGTTGCTCTCCTGTCTATCTCTTTCCCTCTCTCTATCTCAGTCCATGTATTTCCTTTTCCACTCTCTTTCTCCTTCCATTTCCCCCAGTGTCTCTCACTATCTGCGCTTCTCGTTCTCCTTACGCATCTCTCATTGGCACGCATATATAAATTAATAACTAATTATTTCTTGCAAAATCTAGCCAGTCGTTCAACTATTTCATTTGTTATGCTGTTTAAAACGAGCTTAACGATTACTATTCGATCACAATCGTTTTCCAATTGCGACCGATTGATTGTAAAATAAGATTAACTGATCATTATAATATGCCTGCTGTACAACACTTAGTGTGGCTGATGGCGAGGGCTGGTGACTTGATAGCGCGCTGGCGCGATGGCATGGCGGTTAGCAGAAGACGGATCTAATCTAACTCGTCCCGTAGATCACATCGTTTATTATTGTGTGTTTAAATGCAACAATTGCATTCAGTTAATAGCGAAAATTTCACCGAACTCGAGCGGTTATTTACAAAATTGATGTTTTAATCAAGTAATCAATCAACAATTTGTAATTACTCTCGTTCAGCCTCTGGTAATATTCATTAAACTTGCATCAAATTATTAATCAGTTGTGAATGATTAGCATCATTGTTATTGCGACAATGATGATTATTGTCTCATGTACCATCACTAATGGGAAACGAAAGATGTCTAAGGAAAGGAGAGGGATTGAGACACGGTTTTATAGATGTATGACTGAATGCATATATTCATGTGTGTGTCCGTGTGTGTGCGTGTCTGTGTGTGTGTACATCCTTTTACCCATATAGAGATATATGCATGTTGATATGCTTAAATACATGTTGAGAATGAGAGGAAAAAACCTGAAGAAATGGATAAATATATAATGAAATCTAACCCTAGATTGTTATATATATATATATATATATATATATATATATATATATATATAGGTGAGAAAGTTGGTATGTGAAAGCACGTGGTTGGATGTATAAAAGATAATAAGAGTGAAAAAACTACAGAAGGCTTGTGTTACATGGTTAAAGTATATATTTAAATTATGTCACAAACATGTTATATTTTTTTTTTGGTATATAAACATTGTATTTTGGAGAAATAACCGGTTTCGTGTACTTCATTGTAACATGTGCAGGGCTGTTGTACTGCACCTGACCTCCCCGTTCATAAGTGTTTGCATATATATATATATATATATATATATATATATATATATATATATATATATATATATATATACATTCATACATACATACACACATACATATATAAATGTGTGTGTGTGTGTGTGTGTGTGTGCGCGTGATAAACCTATATACATAGGTGTGTGTGTTTTGTCTCTGTGCAATAATGGAAGTGAGAGAAATGTTGATCGAGTGAGATCGAACAAGAGTATATGTGCTTACGCGTGTATGTGCGTTAGAAACGGATTGCTAAACTGAACTGTACCTAGGAATAGAGAATGTGCTGGGTGGGCTGACATCCTTACATCTTCCTCAATTTGCCCCATATGCTGTTAGACCACAAATGATTTTCATAATCACACTAAGTTCAACAGAGCTCAACATATGCCCACGGTCATATGGCGTAGTGGTTAAGAGCCCGCGATACTCACCCCCACTTTCCGAGTTCGATTCCGTGACCTTAATAATAATAATAATAATAATAAAAATAAAAATAAAAATAATAATAATAATAATAATAATAATAATAATAATAATAATAATAATAATAATAATAATGATAATAATGACATCGAGAAAATACCTTAGGAATGAGAACCCAGGTTGGAAATTCCCTCAGGACACCTGATGAAGGCTGGAGAGCACATCAGCCGAAACGTTGTGTTAACAACAAGGAAGATGAGTACAAATATCCGTCAAATGTAAATAATGTGAATAATGTTAGTGTCGCGAATGGGGCAGTTTTTCTCTGTGCAGGGCTGTTGTACTGCACCTGACCTCCCCGTTCAAAAGTGTTTGCATATAGAAGGTATTCAATTGGCCAACCGAACGTCGAGTCCTTCCCTGCGGATAGTCTTGTATTCTTCTCATTTAAGTGAGAGATCTTCAAGAAACAAATACATTTTAGAAAGTTACTTCTAGCTACATGTAGCTCGCCTCTGTTCCTACGTCCGTTAATAACGGACGTAGAATACCCGATGGCGTCAAGTACCGGGAACTGAGTAACATCTGCTTTCCGACTGGTATTATTACGGCATCTTTTGCGCTTTCGGGTGATCTCGATATATGCGATAGGGAGGGTTCGAGATGAACTACGCCCATAATGACATCGCCCCATTCCGCATTGTCAGAAGTGTCTTATCTTCTCTCTTTTCACCTTCGAGCTATCTATCCATCAGTCTATCTATCTATTTACACCCCCCCACACACACACATACACACACACACACACACACACACACATATATATATATATATATATATATATATATGCATTCATACATAAATGTATATGCCTATAGAAATATAACTACATACATACAGATAAGCATATACACCTCTTATACAAACATACATGTGTGTGCGTGTCTGTGTGTCAGTATGCATAGACACCTAGGCTCCTTTACTATATACAGTTCACCTTTTTGGAAAGTGACATTTCCTAACATTTTAAGAAAGAGAAAAATCTTACAAAATAAAAGTGAAGAGATTAATAAAATACGTAAACATATATAAGGTTTTATTCTGTGTGTGTGTGTGTGTGTGTGTGTGTGTGTGTGTGTGTGTGTGTGAATGTTCGCGTAAGTGTGTATGACATTCTTTATTAAAATTCGTAGATACATAAATTTTACAAGTTAAAGTAGCAAATTCCTATCGATACGTACTCATTTTACCTTACTCGTTTAAGTACACAACTTGAACTGCAATAAACGTATTCTTTAGTTGATCACTCGAGTGACTGAATTTATATTCAATGGAACACTCTTATCAAAAGCCAATAACGAAGAACATATTTCAAGATAAATTTTCTTTGGGTTTCACTATGCTTCGTATGTACGACGCTCCACCTCACACCGAAAAGTTAAGCCACCGCCATATTTCTGTCTTAGCTTTTTTTTTATTTGTTTGTTACTTTCTTTCTATATTTATTTCAATCGTTATTTTAGTCTTATTCATCCTTTTATTCGTTATCATCGTCCTCTTACTCAACATCTTCATTTTTCCCTCCTCCTCCACTTCCTCCTCTTCCACATTGTCAATATCATTGTCATCACTGACCCCGTTTTCTTCTTCTTCTTCTTCTTCTTCTTCTTCTTCTTCTTCCTTCACTTATGAACTCCAATGCCCAATTAAGGCGGTTCTCAAATGTAGAGAGAATATTTCAAAATATACCATATCAAAAAATTCTAAAAATAAATACTCCAAAACGTAACACTCCGCCATTGCAATGAGAAAACATCGCGCACATGTCCAAAACTGCTCAATTCTACGAAACATGTGTGTGTATGCGCGCGCAATTGTATATGCGCAGACACATACGCACACATAAGTATATAAAATGTGCATGCGTGGGTGTTTGGTAAGAAGCTCTCTTCCCAACGGCATGGTTCCAGGTTCAATCCCACTGCATGGCACCTAGGGCATGTGTCTTCTGCTATAGCCTCTGGCCGACCAGAGACTTCTAAGTAGATTCGGTAGATGGAAACTGAAAGAAGCCCGTCGCATATATATAACTATATATTTGTGTGTGTGTTTCTTTCTGTTTTTCTACCCACAACGTCACTTGACAGCCACAGTTGGTGTGTTTATATACCTGTAACTCTTAGCAGTTCGGCAAAATAGACCGATATATTAAATATTTAGCTTACAACAAATAAGTCCAGTGGTCAATTTGTTAAGGCGGTGCATCAGCATGGCCGCAGTCAAATGACTGAAACAAATAAAAGAATAAAAGAATAAAGAACATATATGTATATATATGTATATATACGTGTATTTAAAAGCATATGTATACACATGCGCACACACATACACATATATACACATATATATATATGTATGCATGTAAATTCGTAAATATAGATACACACACGCATACATACATACATATATATATATATATATATATATATATATATATATATATATATATTTTTTGTCGTATGTGTATTTCGTGTGCAAGATTCTTGATGTGGATTATATATATATATATATTTATATACAGGTGTACATACGTAAGTATGTATGAATATATAGGTATATAGCTGAGTGTGTGTGTGTGTTTGTGCGTGCGTGTATGTGTGCGCGCCCGTGTTTTGTAGTAAAATCGGAAAGAATGTTCAATGAGTTTTCCCCGTGGGGAGGGAATCCAATGTTTCGCTGGGTGCGTCATTCTGCAGTTAGAAGTTGACAAGTGTGAATTAAAGTTATTTTTGGGAACCTTGATGATTGGCTACTTACAGTAACAACCCGGATATAAAAGAAGAAAAGCCTTGCGCCACCAATCAAATTTCAGGAATTGGAAACCG
>NC_142946.1:40194796-40199796 GCF_046866305.1 Octopus bimaculoides
ATCAAAGGATTACAATACCTAATGCTCTGTTGTGATAATTCTATGCAGATTTACACTGTAAGACCTTCATGATAATTTTAAGTGGATTGATTTTAATAAGCAGATAATTTTTATTTCATTATTAGTAAAATGTATGCTAAATAATTTTGAAAGCAATAAACATTTGTCAACATTACACAAGCCAATCATAAACACCTTCAAATATATGCTTATATAATTACACACACGCACACACATGCATACACACACATACATATGTATACATGCAAACGAATATGAATATATATACACGTGTGTGTGTGTGTGTGTATGTATTAATGTATGTATGTATTTAGATATATGTAAAGTAGGTGATTGTGTACGCTACGAACTATTGATAATTTTATTAGTCTGCGATTATGTTGTATTTTGAATGCATCATTAACATAACAAATACCCATTTGAAGATTGAATGGTAACAGATGTAGACGTAAATGACAAAGTTTGTATTCATACCAGCACTATAGAAATAAGTCGCGACATAATACGAAATGCAACAAAAAAAATAAACATAAGTTTTGAAAATTGTTCGGCTCTGCGTGTGAGTTCATTAATCCTGAAACACTATTTTAAGTTTTCTGACAATATCGTATATTACGTACTTAAAAAGAAAATGATATCCTTAAGAAATTAGTAAAATCATGACCTTAGCAAGCATGAATTACCACATATGTCATAACATTTTATGAGTGTCAAATGTTGCATGATCAATGAGTTCCCAAATGAATATAGATATTCAAACCAGAAATGAGATATTCTAGTAAAAATCGCAAGCAAGTATCCTCACTAATTCTTCCCTTCCCCTCTTGATCCAATGGGTCATTCAATATTTGGCAAGTGGATGAAGAGAAGGCTCCCTATGTACTTCTCTGGTATACTTTTGAGTGGGGTAAGATAGGAAAAACCCTAGGTGAAGACATTTGGTCATGGTCAAAATGTGTGGTACAGAAATTAAAACCAAAATCTTATGAGTACAGCTAGGCAACACTCGTGGGCATATGATTTCCTAACATTAATAATATTTGCACTAATTGTCTTAGTTGCCTGTGTAGCCACGAAAAGACACAGACATCAAGTTCAGACACTTCATCTTTCATCTAACGGCATATCCAAAATATGACAGGTGAAATACTAAAAGCACAATTGAGAGAAGAGGAAGGAGTGAGCTTCCCCAGTACTCGACTGGTAATTATTTACAAGCTAATATGATTAGAATAACATGAAATGAAACGTCTTGCTGGCACGCGCATCTGGGTTTAGAAATTGAACCCAGAACTTTCTGATCATGAACCGAAAGCTCTCATAACGAGACCGTGTGTGATAAAGTAAAATTTTTCATACTTTACAATACAGAATATATAATTTTCTGATCCTTCATCTAAAATGACTTTTTAATCCGTCTTTCACTTCATTTGAACTTATGAGCTACCTCAGTAAGTCTATATTAAAACTTTCATTTGATTTGGATTTCAATTAATTTGCTATATTTAACTTCATTTCAATTTCAATCAACTTCACATACTCCTAAAAAATATAAATGCGAAGTCTTACTTAGTTAAGCCGTCATTACAACTGCTCGTTTGAATTAATTTAGACTAGATTTCAATTACTTTAGTTCAGTTTTCGTTTCACTCAGTATTTTAGGGTTAATTTAATTCTGTTTTCGTTCAACTTACATACACCTAGAGAAATATTAATCCGCATAATTTACATTCTAGAATGATGTAAGCTAAGTTTTAATACCTTCGTTTAGAATCGCATAGTTCTGTTAAACATTTCGCATCCACAACGTCTATTCTTATATATCTTAAATGTCGTTTCGTAACGAATAAGTAGGCGAAGGTATTTGTTTAGTTAAACAATGCTTCTTTAGTTTCTAAGATATTTCAATTAACTGAGCAGTCAAAAGCTAGTATTAAGGTAGAATGTGGACGCCATTATCCTCAATTTTCCATGTAGCATCCTCCGAATCTGTAGTAGAACTAATAACCATAAAACATCAACAGAGACACGTCCATGAGATGACCGTTATATCCTAAATTCGAAATTCAAACTTCAGATATTCTAAGAATATATGGGACTTAAATTTACTTCCCAGTAAGTGATTGCCTTTCTTGTTATCAAAATGTCTCTATGGATGCAATAAAAGCTTCCGTTTGTCACCATAGTCTCTACCCTTAGCGTAAGTTACGTGAAAGTTACGTCAAGGAACGGCACCTAGTTTTCATTACATTTCAAACCAATTGTTGAACACTGTTCATTCGAACTACAACTGTACTGGTCCAGAAATAATTGCTCATTTTTCTTTCCCACCACATATATTGAGGTGTTTTTCGTCATAGGCGTGTGTTTAGGTAGGTTGCTTTCCACGTAACACATCTACTTAGTAGCCAAAAAAAAAATATTTGGCTAAATACACATATTCATCAAAGTGTAGTAATTCTCAATTACAATGTAATAACTAAGCAGCAGTTCTCTAAAGGAATTTACAGATCCTGCACACACATGTTCATGCACGCTCACACGCAATGGCACACGTACACATATGTTTCTTCATCAGATATAGCTGCCACCGTATCGATCTATCTATCTATCTCTCTCTCTATATATATGTTTATATAAATATCTATCTATCTATCTATCTAGCTATTTATCTATCTGTATATCTAAATATCTATTATCTATTCATGATTAACCTATCTCTCAAATATCTATTACTCTGTCTAGCTATTCATCTTCAATCGTGTGCACGTATGCTTATTTATGTGCGCACTGGTATGTTGGTGTCTGTTTTTGCTATTGTCAAAGTTTCCATACTTTTCTTTCTTAAATATAAATATGCCACAAGATGCTATGCCTGTAGTTTATTTTTCTTTTTATAAAGACAAAATAAAAGACCCGCAGTTCTCGTTCTCATCGAGGAAAATATAATTAATTTATACACGGCAATTTAAAGAATGCGTGCCATCAGTATCAAAGGAATTTAGAAAAATGTTCAGCTAAGAAATTTGACTTCAAAGGAACTGCCAGTTTCTTTTGTCCTTTTATCAATCAATTTACTATTCATTGTTTTCTTTTCGTTTCACTACATATTGTCAATGTATGCAAAAGTAATGCATTGAGAAGTATGAAACATTTCATAGGAAATACGAATTTAACTATCCAGGTTGTCAGCGAGTTACATAGTTTATAGGGAAAATATATCAAAATAAATTATGTTCATCTCCAGTAATAGAGTAACATAATAGTCAGAATTTTACTTTGCACCTCTTCACGCATTCCTCCAACCAAGTACGTAACAACCACTAATAAATTGTGGTTTTGTATTACTGTCCGGTCATTTTTACCCGTTTGTTACCGTTGAATGACCATTTTAGTATTTTAGAGTGTATTAAAAGTAGGATCAAGATGTATACTAAACTGTTTTATCCATTAACATCCAAAATATCTATTTATATGGTATTACAAGAGCAAAACGCCGAAAGAAAATTATAATGAATACTTAGTCTGAAAGTCCCCCAATTAACTCTTGTTCTTTTCTCTCTGAATTAGGGATTTATAACGTCTAATGTCTTACAGCCTAATAGCAATCGTAGAAAATGCATAATTTGATTGTAAAGTTATTTTTTAAAAACATATTACCAGCTTATATTCTGTAGCCATTTAAATTGTTGGAACCGTTGTAATTCGCAATTTGAAAACGGTTAAAACGGTGTTTTTTAAGTAATAGATATATGCTTTGAATGGCTTCTATAGTCCTCATGATGGAAATTATTAAAAGAATACGTCATTTTATTTTGCACACTGAATGAACTAAAAGAAATTTTACTTCTATTTCTAGCAGTCTGAGCGAAAAGAGATCTAA
The DNA here is from genome assembly GCF_046866305.1 of Octopus bimaculoides. Lineage (NCBI taxonomy): Eukaryota > Metazoa > Mollusca > Cephalopoda > Octopoda > Octopodidae > Octopus > Octopus bimaculoides. The sequence goes on from NC_142946.1 coordinate 40,198,701, forward strand.
GGAAGGGATCTAAGTATCAAAAGTGTAGCGCCGAACTGAGTTGTCAAAGCGCCAGGAAAAATGCGAAGAAATTTTTCTTCTTTAGTTGAAATGCTGCAGAAAGGATATTTGTCTCTTCTCCTTCAAGAGCTGATAAAATAAAGAACATCAACAGTGTTAGTGTCTATGTTAAAAGCGAACCCTAACCGCAGAAAACTGTTGGTTTTGTGCCTAAATAAGGCGACATATTTCACGAGTTACAATACAGTAGATTTAACTGCCGTTTTATTCACTTCATGAATATTGGTTTCAAATGTAGTCACAAGATCAGCAGTTTAGGGTGAGGGGGGGTCGATTACATCGAACTCAAAACTCAACTCATTTATTTGACCCTGAAAGGATACAAAACAAATTCCACCTCGGCGGAATTGATATTCAGAACGTAAAGATGGACGAAATGCCGCCAAACATTTAGTCAGATATTTAAACGATTCAGCCAGCTCGCTGCCTTCTTACTGTTTAAATATCAATTTCTATATCTGTAGAGCTTTGAAATGGCATTCGCTATTTGATAAAACATTCTTTTGTCAAAGAATTGTATATTGAAACTGTTGCCGTCGTTTAACTATGAGTCGAAATCGAAGCAATAGCCATAGAATTTAAAAAGCTTCTCATCCGAATGTAAATACGTCTTCTTTCTAGCTTAATATATATCCGGGACTACCTTATGCAACATACTATTTTGTTTGTTTAAACAACAAAATGCGAATGTGGTAGCTCTGTTGCAGCTCAGTAGATTCACTACATTAACTATACGAAAACTAGCGATAAGTACTGCGGCTCTGGACTATCTGTGAATAGGAAAGTGGGTCAGCTGTCTTCATCGATAGGGAAATATCGATTGGACAAAGTGATCTCCATAAAAGCAGAAGGGCATCGAAAACAATGAGTCGAATTGCTGTGTTACCTACAAGATTAAAAGAAATATGATTCGTAAAATCAAAACACTTTTGTTAAAAAGTGATATAAAATGAAAGAAGAAAATAAAACCTCCGTATATGTTTCACACGTAGCATCTTTCGCACGTTCTTTCATCAAATTTAGATCTGTTGCGAAA
>NC_142946.1:40202296-40239796 GCF_046866305.1 Octopus bimaculoides
AATGCTATTAACTACCTCATTGTTAATATTTTCCAATTTAGCATATCCATTAGGCTTTGAGTTTGAAAGAAACGATTGAACACCCACGAACATTTCTTTAAAACATTTGGTTACATCCTGTTACATTGGGAATTAAAAATCCCAGCTGAGTTGACTTTTCGCTTCATTCTTCTGGGTTTAATAGAATATGTATCCGCCGTGTATTTAATGTAAATTAAATCGCTTATAACAGCCTCGTCCACATTTATAGCTCTCAGAGATCATTAGAGTCGATTAAATAGACATTATTACCTGGCGTAAATGATGTCTCAATGTATTTGATCCGGCATTCTACAATTTCTTCTGCTTTTATTCCGTTCTTATCTTACGAAACATTACAGTAGTTAAGTGGTAGGCACGGCAGATTATAGAAGTAATAACCCAGCGGTATTTGTTTAGTCTCTTTACATCAATGTTCAAATTCCGACGGTATCAACTACGTAAGGACATCAACAGCAGCAGCCACAGTACTAAAGTAAAAGAAAAAACACTCCTATACTTACAAATTGTGGTGGTCACGTGCTGGAGTTTCAATAAATCAATATTTGATAATTCGGAAGAAACACTCTTGTCAAGAATTGATATACTGAATGAAAGAATAAATGAAATAATATAAGAAATATCTAAAATAAAAAGTGTATGAATCCAGAAACGGATGCTCCTTCATATATATGAAGTTGAGAGGAAACAATCAATCACATTGTTTGTGGCTGACTAGTCTTAGTCACTTGTGGAATATATGTATTGATGTGAAGTGTTTCAGTTTTCATACACAAGAACTTATGACAACGTTACGTAACACACACTGTAATGAAAAGTCACCGTGGAAGATTCTATGCGCTTGCGGGTCATGCTGAAAAGAGAAGCTAAATCTTTCATAACAATGGGAAACCAATGACGACATCGGGCTGTACGACACGCATTTTTGCGTCGTTCCTCTTCATGAGATAAGGGACCGAATCCATCTTTCCCAACTCGCTAAGAATTGCTGTTATTAGATGCAAACAACTAAACATGTTTCCTTGCACAATTTTGTCAATTCAACGCACATCTAGTAGCGATGATTAAAAGAAACCTGTATTCATATATATTGATTGCTTGTATATACAGTCAAACGTGGAAGTAAATGTCACATGGGGTCTGTCCTCATTTGAATGTATAAAATCACTTTAAATATAAATATACACATGATTTTTTAAAGTTCATCACTGGTGTGCACTCAATGCTGCACTTCTGAAAACAAGAGGAAAGGATGCAAAGCTCGTGAAGTATAATGCATTTGTGCATAGGCCTACTCAATCGCTTAACTGATCAGAGTTTAAATATCTAGCAGAAGAACGAAAGTTAGGAAACCACAAACACGAGAAGTAGCCTAAAGCAGCATCAGATGTATTATTATAATTCTTTTCTGATATAGGTACAAGGCCTGAAATATTATGGGAGTCGATTAGATCGACCCTAGTACGTAACTAGTACTTAGCTTATCGACCCCCAAAAGGATGAAATCAAAGTCGACCTCGACCGAATTTGAACTCAGAACGTAAAGACAGACGTAATACCGCTAAGCTTTTAGTTCTTTACTGCCAACAAGGCGTTACATACACACAGAGGGACAAACAAGGACAGACAATCGGATTAAGTCGATTATATCGACCCCAGTGCGTAACTGGTACCTATTTAATCGACCCCAAAAGGATGAAAGGTAAAGTCGCCCTCAACGAAATTTGAACTGAGAATGTAGCGATGGGTGAAATACCACTTAGCGTTTCGTCCAGTGCGCTGACGATTTTCCCAGCTCACCGCTTTCAGATGTATTGTAATAATGATAGACGGTACGCTCTTAAATTGTACTAAAGAAAGTTTGGTTCACAAAATCATCGACGTTTTTGCTTTGAAAAAATATGGATATATCTCTGTAAGATGTATAAGTAGAATCTACATATAAAAAAGTCACATTTTTCAAATTACATTGCTGTCATCGTTGCCGTTAGCGGGCTGTGTTGAGTTCGATTCTAAGTGGAATTCTATTATAATAACATACAAGTATCGTGTAACAACACTGACGATAACTTTAATGAAAACTCGACCATATAAACAAACATTTTATATTTGTCAATGTGTATGTGTGTGTGCGTTTATCTATATAACTATTTTATAGAACAGAATTTCAGGTACGCATAGGAACATCTACTTTCCTGTGATATAGTGACAGCACAGAAAGAAAAAATATCTCATTCTATGGTTTTGTATACTGTATACACACTCATCCCATTCTGTATTGAAACTTGACATAACTTCACATGAAAAGAAAACGTCGATAGAATTTTCTTATCAGCTTTGATTGCAACAGTATGTTACATAATATCAGTTGGAGATAAGCTGAAACGGAACGGAATTATAGAGATATGTCTGTTTATTTAAAACTATTGTCTCGTCTTAGAAATGTAGCCATCATTCAAAATGTAATACTTTTTCTTTAATGTTCATATCACACAAAGACTGATAAGGACAATTGTACATTAGAAAAGAGGATAGACTTAGCATCATCCTAAATCTATGAATACTTATCGATTTTACTATTCCAGTAAGGGTTTGGATAGCTTATTCTAGTGTTAGATATCAATATAAAACTCCCAAATCCAGTTAGGTACAGAGACAATATGTCGGGGAAAAAATCAAACGGAAACAGTTTATATTTTTGTATATTAACAGGAGAAAATTAGATACGTGCGATATAAATCGATGTTTCACAATTTCGTGTCACATCAGGTATTATGGAGTATACGTTACTATTCCATTTATATATATAATATTGATTCCATATACATATTTATATATATACATATACACACACACACACACACACACACACACACACACACACACACACATATATATATATATATATATATATATATATATATATATATATATATATATATATATATATATATATGTATTGGTGTATTTATGTATACATACACACATGAATGTTGTGTGTGTGCCGTATGCACACTCGCGTGTGTGTAATATAGATTCCATGCGTTATCATTATTTCATATAAGCACAACAAAATAAACTGTTCGAAAACAAAAAATTCCAAGCATGCTAACCTTGGACGCCAAGAACCTACCGAAGTATTCTGTCACTAATAATACATGTTTGTGCCTATTTCCTCAATGTCACTGCCCAATATTTCGGAGTAGCTCCTAATGCACCCATAACTACTGAGATACACTTTACCCGCACTTTCCATTGCCTCCGTAACTTGAAGGCTACGGCATGACGCTTTGGTATTTTCTCTATATCTGTCATATTCACTTTGTCATCTGGTGGTCAGTCAATTACCCGGTATTTTCTACTCCCTTTATCTGCTACTACTAAGTCAGGCTTTCTAGCTTCTATTACTTCTTCAACATGAATATTAAAATCCCACAACATCGTATATTTCTTACTTTACTAGGTTTATGCGTGTGTGAATATTTATATATATAACAAGAAAAACAAAACTGGACATTAGGACGTTAACAATTGTTTATATTTAACAGTAAATTGATCATCATCACTTACAGCGTTTTCAGTTAATGCTCACAAAACATAAATTTACATTACTGTGTCGTGAGCATAATATCATCAAAGGAGAAAGGATGTAAATTTGGATGTTATTTGTGTGTTTGTGAATTCATCTTAGTCATACTCGTAAGCGCACATATAACGTCCAAATGTACATCATTTTCCCCTCTTATGATATTGTGTTCATGTCACATTAATGTAAATTTAATGTTTACTGAGCATTAATTGAAACGGCTGTAAGTGAAGCTGATCAATTTACTGTTAATTATAGACAATTATTAGCTTCCTAATGTCCATTTTCTTTTCTTTATTCTATTTATTGTTTTGATCTTCGTCCGTCTACTAACGGTCTCGTCTTGTTAAATTTCGGTTCCATTCCCGGCATGCTTCTTACCGGTGCCGCCAGAGTGGAAGCAATATTATATATTATCAATAGTGGCCGAAATTGTGCTTTGAACCTCTGGCCGATAACTAAAGAGGATTTGCTGACAGACATACAGACAGACCGATACATTGATAGACAGATAGATATATAGATAGATATACATACATACATACATACATATATATATATATATATATATATATATATATATATATATATATATATATATATATATATATATATACATAGATAGGTAGATAGATAGATAGATAAATAGATAGATAGATAGATAGATAGATAGATAGATAGATAGATAGATAGATTTAGGCCCATATATTACTCTTAATCTGCACTTGAAACAGAATATTATTCCTTCTATTATCAGCCTCCTTAGATGCGTGATAATTTATCATTTAACACTTAGCATGACTTATATGGCATAAAATGATAGATCTTCGGATCGCAGTTTGTTATCTTCAAGATTTCTATTATGAATTCAATTTTTTACTATAGATAAACTCGTTAAAAGGGTACGATTAGAATACATATTCTGACAAGCAGAATAGAAATATTATAGATTTTTAGTAGTGAATTCAAACACTACGATACAATGAGAGAAAAGGTCACATGTTAACAAGTGACTTAGTTTTACTGTTATTAAATAATGAATTAAATTTATATTATATTAGATTTGAGATGAGAAGGAGGTATGTCATGTCTCGACAGTTATAGTAACAATAGAAATATACGTATACATAGACGCATATGCACAATAAATACACATACATACACAAACGTACACAAGCTTACACTCATATGCACATATATATGTATTATATAGATATGTGTGTGTATAATTGCATATATATATATATATATGCATAGATAAGTGTATATATATAAATAAATACACGTGTGTCTGTCATTGTGCGTACATACATACATACATACATATGTGTGCACGTGTATATATGTGTATCCATGTATATATGCATGTATACACAATACCATATATGTGTATTCTTATATTCATATGGGATTTGTATTTGCAGATAATTGTGAAAGCGTGTTCCGTCTGAATTTCTGTATGACAACCGATAGTTCTGTACCTTTATCTACGCGTGTCTACAGAATATTTGGCTTATGACAAGTTCAATTTATTTATTAATTTAAGGAAATTAATTAACCTTTCGAAACACTCCATTTGAATATTAGTGGTGAATTTCTGTAAATTGACGCAATTGAAAATATATTGTTCATAAGAACAAATATAACAAGAAACTAATTTATATATAAATGAAGAAAATAGGATAAAAAAGAAAAAATAACAAATGTCTAAAAACCTGTTCGATTTTGATATAGGTAGATGTAGATCGAATAAATGTGATTGATCGGAATTGCCTTCAATGGTATATAGAATAAGTCAAGACATATCATTAGGAAAATTTAGTTAATTGGACACACAGCTTTTCTGGACGGGTGCTAGTCAATCCAAGGACCATAGATAAGAAGTTATCTTTCAGTTGCCATCCTTTATCTTTTCTTTCCCTTCTGTATAATTATCTGTATAATTCTCTCTCTATGTCTCTTTCTTATTCACTAATACATATGCACATATGTATACTCTTTTACTCTTTTACTTGTTTCAGTCATTTGACTGCGGCCATGCTGGAGCACCGCTTTTAGTCGAGCAAATCGACCCCAGGACTTATTCTTTAGAAGCCTAGTACTTATTCTATCGGTCTCTTTTGCCGAGCCGCTAGATTACGGGGACGTAAACAAACCACCTTCAGTTGTCAAGCGATGGTGGGGGGACAAACACATACATACAAACACATATAAATATATATATATATATATATATATATATACATACACATATATACACATATACGACGGGCTTCTTTCACTTTCCGTCTACCAAATCCACTCACAAGGCTTTGGTCGGCCCGAGGCGCTATAGTAGAAGACACTTGCCCAAGATGCCACGCAGTGGGACTGAACCCGGACCATGCGGTTGGTAAGCAAGCTACTTACTACACAGCCACTCCTGCACCTTATATATATATATATATATATATATATATATAAGCAATGTTAATTCTCTAAATGAAGTATTAACAGTAACTGCACGATAAAGTGTAGTATATTGCCACTTAAGTGTGGCTGACCCCTAGGGGTGGATGTTACTGTTGCTTTTAGCCCCAGGAGGACATCTCCTCCAGCTGGCTTATCGACACACGACTGTGTCCTGTTTCCAGTGAAATTCTTCACTGATATTGAAAAGGTGAAAACAAGCAATGTTAATTCTCTAAATGAAGTATTAACAGTAACTGCACGATAAAGTGTAGTATATTGCCACTTAAGTGTGGCTGACCCCTAGGGGTGGATGTTACTGTTGCTTTTAGCCCCAGGAAAAGAAGATATAAGGTTTGCCAGGTTTTTGTCTCTCTCACCAAGGTCATCAGCTGTCGAACGCCGACGAAGGGAAATAACCCTGAAATCCGGATACGTTCGTGCTGCTGGTCGAGGTGAGAGGGATAACTCCCTTGGCAAACAGGACACAGTCGTGTGTCGATAAGCCAGCTGGAGGAGATGTCCTCCTGGGGCTAAAAGCAACAGTAACATCCACCCCTAGGGGTCAGCCACACTTAAGTGGCAATATACTACACTTTATATATATATATATATATATATATATATATATATATATATATACATATATATATATATATATATATATATATATATATATATATATATATATATATATATATATATATATATATATATATATACATACATATATATATGCATGTATATATGTATGTGTGTGCGTGTATGTAAATAATAGGGCATATGTAATATATAGACACACATTCACAGATATACATATACACACTTACATACATATATAAATATGTATAAATCCATGTGCGCGTGTGTGCAAAGATATATGTATGCATATATTTATATTCCCTGACTTATAGACATATATGTATAATCCATAAATGTTTATATAACTAAATGCGTACATACATGCACACATTCATTCATGCTCAGTAAATATTACAGAAGAATAAAGTTTGTTCTTAATCCAGGCATTGCTAGCGCGTTTTCATATCTTTAATTGGTATAACGAAGTTTCAGTTTGTCTACTTGCCAACCTGCATTGGTTTGTATATTTGCTGCTTTCATTTCCAGTCGCTAATATAATGATTTCGGGACACCCTTTGGCGATATCTAGCCGTCCGTAAAACGGTATATTAATAGCTTAATTTTAAATGCTTACTCAGCCATGTAAAATTTCTCATAACCAAGTCTGTTCGATTTATATTTACAGTCCTATTCGAACACTGACCTCTTCTTAAAACGAGTTTCCCAACAACTTACATTATATTTTCTCTTTATTTCTGGTAACAATTAGATCTTATCAGCGAAATGTACATTTCGGAATATTTATAGAACTAATGTACAAGGTATGGATACGATTATTACTGCAGTATTATGGAATCTTCAATTAATTCCTGCAGATATTTCGTAAACAGCTCTTAGAAACTGCGCAGTTGAAATGGCAAATTCAATATCTCTTCGATATAACTTTGCATCGTACAACGCCTGCGTACTTATATATTTACATCACAGGACCTTGCATTTCTCTGTAGAGCCAAACACTTATATTCATCCCTATAAACTGCATAAGAGTATTTAACTCCATACAAAATTATGATGAAAATCTTAGATACACTGTTGTAATGAAAGCTTTGAACCCAGGTTACATTTAACTCCCATCAGCTAATTCTCCAGGAAAGAATTGTTAATAAAAGCGTAAAGGAACTCTTTCTTTCCGAAAGTTCTAAGAATCTAAAATTAATGAAAAATTCTGTATGAGTTTAGGTTAGGTGAAATATAATTTAGAATTTTAAGTTAAAGTGATACACGTTTAAAAAAACCTGTGAACTCAAGGTCTTATTGCGCGGCACTTTAGTTACGAAGTTTGACGGAAAAAAAGCGTTAGGTGTCAGTTTTCCAATATAATGTTTATTTTACGAGTGTTATCAAAGAGAGGGGAGAAACACTTAGAGACTAGTCATTATCTTCACAACAAATGCAACTGCATCGACAGTAACCTTCTGTTAATTTTATTCAATGATATAATCAGGAGACGAACACTAGCAACTATGCTTCCCTTCAGAGCCCGAGTAATATTTCATAAGAAAGACAGAAGCTTTCTTTTGGCCGAAGACGTGGAATTAATGCTTGAAAAAGTCTGTGATGTACCAAACAAATCCCACGACACGTTGGCGACGTTTCACGTTGGCGACGTTTCACGTTGGCGACGTTTCACGTTGGCGACGTTTCACGTTGGCGACGTTTCACGTTGTAATGCTACGGTAGCTACCCAACACTAGAAAATTTACATTTGACGGTCTCCCGCAACATTTTCGTTTCCATATTGAACTCACAAAGTCTGGTCTACCCGAGGTTAATGTATACTTCCCAAAGGTATCGATTCATATATATATATATATATATATATATATATATATATATATATATATATATATATATATATATATATATACATATATATATATATATATATATATATATATATATATATATATATATATATATATATATATATATATATACATATATATATATATATATGCATATGCAAAGAGGAAGAGACAGAAAAAGGGAAAGAGAGAGTAAGGGAACTGTAGGAGAGTGGAAAAAGGGGTGTTAGAAATAAGAAATAGCTTTGTGCCAATAGGGAGCTATTTAATTGAAGAAACACTCTATAATATATACTGCATATGTACACATACATACATAAGTGTGCGTGCATGTGTATATACACACACTCACATATATTTATACACACACGCACATATATATACACATATATATATTTACTCATATAAAACAACATGGAGGCTTATATACTCATGTGAGTGTGTATGTGTATATATTTATATTCACGTGTACACATGTTTTTGTGGATATGTATGTCTGTTTATATGTATGTTTGCGTATGCAAGCGTGTGTATAACCACTTGCAATAAGGCGAACATCTTATACATTAAATGCATTAATCATTATGTTGTGCATACATATTATGAAGTAGCGAATGCAGAAATGTGTAGAGCTTTATAAATTGCAGATGATAATATCTTCGGTATTAAAAAAAAAACACGACATGCCAAAAAAAACTGAAGATCGAAAGATGGAAATCAAATTTTATGGAAGCCTACAACGATTAAACTGTATCCTTACCCACGTCATTGCATAAAGAAATCGTTTCACGAAACTCTTTTAAAATCTGCGAGAGAAATCTCAATCAAAAATATATTTTAGAACATAAAAAAAGAAGAAAAAAAGAACCATGATTATACATATATATATGGGCGTGTGAGTGTGTGCATACGTATGTGTCTATATATATCTATATCGTCGTATTATATCAATACACAAACACATAAACTCGCACACACATGTATACATACTTGCATACGCACACACACATACACACACATACGCATTTACATATAATGATATATATGTATATATATATAATTATGTACATATATGGATACATATGTGTATATATGTAAGTATATGTATATATACATATATATGTGCATATATATATATATATATATATATATATATATATATATATATATATATATATATAGATATGCATGTATATACATATATACATTATATATATGTATACGTATATGATATATATATATATACATATATATATATATATATATATATATATATATATATATATATATATATATATATATACATATAATATATATGTATTTGTGTAGGTATGTATGTACTACGTATTTTAATTTCCAAAATCTAAAAGAGTATTCACAACACATTATATAGGAAAAAAACCAATGCAATTTTTGATAACGCTATTTCTCCAAGTTGCTGTTATATGAAGAGGTTAGAGTAAAGTTTTAAATATCTTCATAGAATTATCACGTGAATTTTGAAAGTGTGGAAATTCAACTGCTGGGTTGAAGCTAAAATTCTTTAAAGTATAACATTTGCAAATTAGGAAATGCAACTGCTGACATACATTAACTTCCTTCCTTTACATCGGAACTTTCTATGTTGCTGATACTCTTAACTATTAAAATGTCCTTCATTGTTACATGTCAAGAAACATTCCACAGAGGAAAAGAACATTTTATCTCTATATTACAGGCGGCTGCGTTCTACATACTAAGCATTGAGGACACCATTGCTTTGATTTAATTCCTTCATTGTATATGTGGTCAATCTAGGCACAGTGAGAGCTACTTTACTGTTGTAAATATATGAATATATGTGTGTATGCATATATATATATATATATATATATATATATATATATATATATATATATATATATATATATATATATATATATATATATAGAAGGTTAGCAGAGAATAGTATTAAAAGAATATATATATATATATATATATATATATATATATAGACGTTCGCGAACAGGTGGAGGTGTTTGCATCTCTGTTTAGAAGAAATTGCAAAGACTTTCTTGATATTCGACGAGTGTCACATATTCTTACACATGAACATAGAGTTTCGTCTCAGACCAAAATGATGCACCGTACTTCCCCAGGACATCTACTCGCTTTTACATGTTATCCTTTAGAGTATACTTGTCTCTATACAGATATGTACTGCCGATAGGTTTCCTCGCTATTATCTTCACTCTGGTGGACTACCAGGAGCCGTCGATTGTCCCGGTATTATCTTAAACTGTATCTCTTATTTTCTCCATAGTTCCCTTTTTCGTTCGCCTCCCTTTCTTTCCTATAGTTCTTTCTTTATTACGCCGCTCTATTCTCTATCACCCTTTATATTTTAAACACTGTTGTGAAATACTTTTTTTTTCATTTTCTCCACTGGATGACGTGGCTTCGTACAAGGGATCCATACAAACTTATGTTATTACACATACCTAAGGCATAATGTGTTCTCACTCTATATATGTTTGGGCGTATGATTGTGTACGTAAGCGTGTGTATATATATATATATATATATATATATATATATATATATATATATATATATATATTTATTTATTTATTTATTTATTTATTTATATATATATACATATGTATATTTATATATTAATGTACGTATGGATGGATTGATGGATTGATGCATGGATGGATGTATATGTATGTGTGTGTATTCAGGCAGATTAGATACATACATCCATATATCTATGCCTAAATTCATGCTTATTTGCAAGCGTATGTCAATTCATGCAAACGTACATTCATACATACAAACATAGTCACTTAACTTTCTCAGATTTTATGGAGAGAAACGTAAAACAAGATCAACGAATTTCAATAGACGTAGAATATCTGTGTTAGTCGGAGATTTTCGTATCTTGCGTAGAATATATATTTATCCCTTTATCTAATTATCCGCGCAAGAAAAATGTGTGCAGTTCTTTATTTCACCTTCGGCATCAATCATAGAATATGATATATTTGAACTAGTGATTTCGTATACGTGTTTGATAACCTTTCGCCACCGATTTACGTTAGAATTCTTTTAATACTATTCTCTGCTAACCTTCGATGCACTGCGAACATCACATAGTGCTGACTGGTCTCAACGGCTGTGTTATGTCTTTCAGGATCCAACTTTTATGTAACTTAAAGATACCTTTCACGAAGTATAACTCTCTTGATAACGGGGCATCAATACCATACCTTTCTGACCCTTTGTGCAAATAGATATCTCGATATTTTCCATCATGTTTCGGAATAATTTACATATGTCACCATAATCAAATTTCAGAAGATTCTTATTTATATATAACATTTCTGCAACTCTATCTTTAAGACTGAAAGGGGAACATCTTCGATCAATAATTGTGTCGACTTTAGTGAATATGAAATTTGCTTCTATCTTTGCAAAGTATACCAAACATCATTCTAAACTGGAGTATTAAATTTTTCCTACGCTTCCGTCAAATTACAGTGCATGTATCAATACTGCATTTTATAGTTTTATTTAACTCGGATACAATTCGAAATTTTACTTGATTAGAAGACTTATGACAAGTAATTAATCAAGTTATAAGAACCAGGATAAATAATTGTCTTCAGACAAATTTCACAAATGCTTAGCTCTCACAAAACTCTGATAGCTATACAAAAACCCAACTAGTGACGTTAAACTGGATGGCCAACACAATAAAAGGAATTTGTCCCACGACGTAATTCAATACATTTTTCTTGCGTAGAATTTCCGAATACTTAGTCGACCCGAGACGTTATGAAATAAGCAACACAGCCATACGGTAACCAACATTCCTTGCAGGTCCCACTTTCCTTTTGTTTTTTCTTTTTTACTTTTCTTCTTTCTTTTTTACTTTTCTTTATTCTTTTTTACATTTCTTTTTTCTTTTTTACTTTTCTTTTTGTAGAACTCCAGAATTAACATCTGTTTCTTCAGTAGACATATGCTTATAAACGACATGTATGCGAGTTGCCTTCTGTAATTTTTCATGCCTATGATATTATTAGATTATGATATGCCTGATATCTACAGTCACATTTTACGGCTTTTCCTGTATCACTATCCCTTTTGTGCATCAGATACTTGGTTGATATTTCCTGTTCCTGGATTGTAAACCTTAGTATATTTTCTGCCTTACCTCTGATATCGTGTTTCACCAATTTAATAAAAGAAGTTCTACTGGTCAAGTCATTAAATTGCATCACGTTCTCACACAAAAGATTAAACTTCCCATGAATATGCATCTTGTCCTGGTATCTTGCCTGAAGGTTCAAGATTTTCAGGGAGTGAATAGTTACTCCATCTATACGACTACTCACACAGAGAGCTCCAATTATGGATTTATTGGCAGATTATGTTTTAGTGAATAAAGTGTATAGGTCTCTTTCGAGGCGTATACGCATTATACAACGCTTTGGTTACCAATCGGTCCATTTATCTTGACGCTACGTTGACAAATCTCCTTCCCTGAGAGATAAATATTACATGTGCTCCAAGGTGGATATCACAGTAAGGTCCAAACAATCTGTCAACGGAGAGCCGCTACAATATATTCCCGAAGAAAAATCATGATTCTTTAGACTTTAGCATGATCGCTGACACCGCAAATATCATGCAGGAGGAGGGGGCGGAGAGGAAAGATGGAGAAACAAAGAGAAAGAGAGAGACGAAACAGGTGGAGAGAGACACCAATGACTATGAGTGAGAGATCGTATTAAAGGAAAATACGTGTAGTACTGTCACCTCAAAAAGTCAATTTCACCTAAAGAATTAGTGATTATATATATTTTGTAGTTATATGTGCATCGAGGAAAACTGTTATTTACATGTCAAACACTAAAAACTCTGATATGTAATCTTGATAGAAAGAAGAAAAAATATACGAAAACATATCAATTTTATTACTTTTTTATTACTTTAATACTGTCTGATGCTGCATTTTGGTCAAAGTCGATTACCAACGTCCTGATAATTAGCAAATTATTGGTAAACTGGTATTTAATTCAGCGGTCTTGGTGCTATGAAATGCAAATTCAAACTAGTGTGTGCTTTAATGAAGGCTATTTTAACATCGAAGTGTGGCAATCATGCTTAAATCTATAGACACTATGTCATATACCTATAATCGATATTATATCGGCATGACTTGAATACCGTTTCATTAAGTTTCATTCAAACTACTTCCAGGTATCCAGCCAACTGGCCCTCTTCTCTCTTTCGTTCCACTCATCACCCGGAAGTTTGCTCGCGCCAGACTGTGGTCTGTCGAGCATTCCGATCCATGAAAGGACTTGACATTACAAATGTCATAGATTTCACACTTGTGGATGATGACAATCCAGCAGATGCTAAACTTTACACCTTGGATGCATCCACGTTGCTGTGTGATCACCTTTATGCATAAAATGAGCGCTTGTGATGTAAAGTCCGTGTCCATCGCAAAGCTCCATTAGCATGAGACCATTGCTATTCATTTTCCCCACAGCAAAACGTTCTGGAGAGTTCCATATTTGCAGGTTGGTCCAGCCCTGGAATTGAAATCTCCCAGACGAATGACTTTACCAGAATTGGGGATTACCTAAATATGGCTCTCAGCTGGATATAAGAAATAGATTTTAACTTCATCACAACTAGTCAAAGTATGTCCATAGGTAATTATTAAAGTAGCAAACCGCCCATATTTCAGGTGCAAACGTATAGTCATAAGACGTCCATTTACAGGAACAGAAACCTCCTTCAAATTCTTTATATCTATGTTTGTGCGTATCAAATATGATATATCAAATCGCCCATATTCCTATGCAAGAAGTGTTTCCTGTAATGTTGGCCTATATTCTGTGGCAGCTACAGTGGCAATAATCATATTTATAAAAATTGCGATGAAAATTCTACTTCTTGTGGTACATGTGTCATTTACGAAAATCTCATCAATTATCTATAATTGATCAAATGAAATAATTGATCAATGATATAGCAACAAAGATAATCATTCATTAAAGATTTAAAGAGATATCATGCAGTATAGGTTTTTCAGTGTTTTGAGATTAGATTGGTTAAGTGGTTGTAAGTATTCAACTTTACATGAAACGCATACAGGTACATGACTTTTTGTATGTGATGCTATGAATACACACACACACACACACACACACACACACACACACACACACACACACACACACACACACACACACATATGTATGCATATATATATATATATATATATATATATATATATATATATATGTGTGTGTGTGTGTGTGTGTGTGTATGTGTGTATGTATATATGTACGTATACATACAGTCATATATATATATATATATATATGTATATATATATATGTACGTGTATATATATACATATATATATACAAGTATATATATGTATATATATACTTGTATGTGTGAGCGTGTGTTTACGTTTGAGCGTGTCATTGTGGCTTTGTGTGGGTGTGGGTGCGTTGTATATTCTTGAATGTGCAGCGTTCACGTTTGTATGTTCTGGAAGAAAACACCTTCAGAAATAAATAGCTTGAAAATATTGATTGTTTCTTAATGACGTTCCTGCTCAGCAGTAAATAAATAAAACACATTTTAGGCGAAACTAAAACCTTAAATGGGTCAAATCAAATTCATTTCTGTTTTCAATGTTTCTGCTCTTAATTGGAGGATAGCATGAAATATAGGTTAAAAAGAAATGGAAAATGTCAAAAAATCATTCTTTATCCAGCTACAATTGTCTTTACGCTATTCCATTTACTTTCCGTGAATTATTTTATTATTATTATTATTATTATTATTATTATTATTATTGTTATCATTAGTGTTGTTGCAACTGCTGTTGTGGTTGATGTTGCTATTATTATTCTGTTTCTATTTTCCTTCTTTTCTTCATTTTGTTATTGTTATCATTATTGTTATTATTAATTTCACCCTCAACATCATTATCATCATCACCATTATTCTCAAGATACATTGTCTTTTTCTTCTAATTGAAGCATCGCATTCTTTGGAACTCCTCTGCACATAAATTGGTATGCAAATACATATATACGTTTTATTATTATTATTATTATAAGTAGTAGTAGTAGCAGCAACAGCAGTAGTAGTATGCGTTTACAAATACATATATATATATATGTTTATGTATACATACATACAAATATATATATATATATATATATATATATATATATATATATATATATATATATATATGTGTGTCTGTGTGTGTATGTGTGTGTATATATATATATATATATATATGTGTGTGTGTGTCTGTGTGTGTGTGTGTGTATGTATATATATTTACATATACATATGTATGCAAATGTATATGCATATACGTATATAGATATACATATACATACATACATACGTATATATATATATATATATATATATATATATATATATATATATATATATATATATATGCATGTATGTCTAAGCTTTCTTTTTCCTAAATGACAATTCACGTAGATTTTCCTAATGATAATTGCAGGCAGAGAACACTTTTTAGACTTCATCGCTACCGCAAATGAGATAGATTCTTCGCGTTATTTGATTAACAAACCGAAAAATGTGCACGTGCCAAAGCATCGCTAGATAATAACAATTATTATTATTGTTACTGTTGTTATTTTACTATGTTTCTTTAATCTGTCTTTTTACATTTTTAGTACATATTCCAGACTCGATGACAGAGGGCTCCACTAGACATTGTATAAAAGAAGCGACGGTCATTATTTCCTGAACTTTACTGATTTATCTAACACGTAGAAGACCTCACATTTGGCACATTACTTTACGTATGCAGATATTGGTACTTTAGTGCTTACTGGCATGTTATTTTACTGACCGTGGAACAACAAATTTCGGAATTTTCTTCAATATTCTATGAACACTGTACGTTAGGTATTGTAATTGATTATCGCTATCGTTTCTCTGTCCCAATTACTTTCGTATCGCTCAAATCACACCTTATGCAAACCAAATTGTTTTCAAGGGTGTTTAATCAATGTAATACATTAAATATAAGATGGTCGATGGAGTAAGATTATCAGCACAATTAATGCCCGAAATCTCACTGAAAATGTGGTTGAAATATACAAGCAAGGTATAATTATACTAATGTATCCATCTGTTCTAATTCATTTAAATTCTATGTTTTTGTGCAGCCGAATATTGCTCTGCATTTTAAATTGATGTAATGATTGCATTGCTCAAGCAAATGGAGTTGCATGAAACGATCGTACTGCATTAACTCTGGATATCCTTTTTTGCTTATTTTGATTATATATATATATATATATATATATATATATATATAAACATTCACACAGGTATATAAATATAGTCCATTGAAATTTGCGTTGCATACCTTAAGTTGCTTGGTAAAAATGATATAAACACTTGTAAGCTTAAATCGGAATGAATTATTTATTTATATAGGCAATTTGTGTTATATTTGTCCGTTCTCCAGAGATGCACACGAATACAATATATTTGCTGCCTTAACATATTCAATGATTTTTGTTTTTTTTCCCATTTCCTTAAAGAATTGACACGTAATTAACTGAATATTCAGTAGGAATATACACTACAGGTATAAGTATCCCTACACTTCTTATTTGCTAAATGATTTTAAATGAACGTCAATGTATTAGTTTCATCTACTTAAATGCGGTTTTTCTCTGTAGATAATCGTAACTATTTCATGTCACATTCGCTTTTTAAAAGCAATAAAATTTATCTACAGTTGTGTAGATGCATATTCTAACATGTGTAACTGTTGGATTTTTGGAGGCGTATACAGGATTTCCGCCCCCCCCCACTAGCTTCCTGGTTCTCAATAATTCTCCGTACACTAACGTTAAAGCTGTGTTTCTGCTGCAAGTGTCATGGACTGAGTTAGTATCCTCATATATACATGCATATCTCTCTTTATGTGTATAGAGGTTAGAGTTAAATAGTGCAACAGAAACTAGATTCCACAACGAAATAGTCCTCAGTAAAGAGTTTATTTTTTTCTTTAGTTTTGAATCTGACTCTTCAATTCCTATCTTATGGAGTTGATTTCATTTTTGTCGCTGCAACGTAATATGTTCAATTATGCGTGTACATAGAGGTAGATCTGTATAAATGTATATATTCGTCAGTGTTTCCTTGTGAGTATATGTGAACGCTATTATACATCAATGTTCTTAGTATGCAGCTTTCTATGACACTTAAGTAGATTAAGATCTGAATGTCTAAAATCTAACACAAACAAATGAAAATTCGCGGGGTTAATGAAGACTGTGATAATAAGAAAAAAATATTTGCTGATCATATCAAATTATTACTACTTCAAAGAAAGTTAATTACCAATGGCTATATAATTAGGTACTTTAATTAATTAATTAATTAATTAAAATAATGCCAATGAATTTATATTGATTCATTATCAAACACATAATTAATAGTATATAATTAAATGTAATCCTAACAATGTTAACACTATACAGTGTCACGCTATCAACGGAGGACTAACCAGTTTATATATATATATATATATATATATATATATATATATATATGTGTGTGTGATGGTGTGTGTGTGTGTATGTATGCATATATAAAACATGTTATAACATATATAATGATGCTTACACACATGCATGTACACACACACACACACACACACATACACACACACACACACACACACACATATATATATATATATATATATATATATATATATATATATATATGTGTGTGTGTGTGTGTTGAAGGATGTATTTATGTATTTATATTTGTATTTGATTTGCAAGGTACTTCATGCGAATCCGTGTGTTGAAAAAGTCATTTCAGTATGTTCATTCTCCAAATAAAACACACGCAATGGATATAGTTAACTTTTTTATTGTTAATTAATGAACGAAAATCTTAATTAACTGGCTTGTCAGACTCTTTCACTATACAACTCTGATGTATTCACTAACTTTTCTGCCAAAGCCTTTTCTTCTTCGTGTGCTTGTTATTATGTATATTTAGGTGTACATCGAGTAAAAGAGATATTGCTTTGTCTTTATCTCTGGGATTTCGTTACAGAAATTTACACACGCACTTTTGTTTCTGTAATTCACTAGAACAAAACATAACTTTACGACTACGTATACGTGAATGTGAGTGCTTGTGTGTGTGTGTGTGTGTGTGTGTGTGTGTGTGTGTGTGTGTGTGTGAGTGAGTGTTTCAGAGAGAGAGAGAGAGAGAGAATGTGTGTGTGTATGTGTATGTGTGTGTGTATGTGTGTCTGTGTTGCGTATAAATGTACATGTCCTTCTATGTTTTACCATTAAACTTATATTCGTTTGGGTCAATATTTTACTGTCAGGTTAGAGCAGGGCCTTGAAGTGGTTCGTCGTCGATCAGAAAGACGCTAGTGCTTATAACTTACTCTTTTTAAAGTTTTCTACTTCCTCTTTCGGTTTTCTTTTGATGACAGTTACACTAATGTTAAAAAACTCTCACTTGTTTACAAGACGAGGTGGTGGTAATGGTGGTGGAAACAAAATCGCCTAAATTGAAACACACGAACACATGTATACAGAACGTCACCCTACATATTTATTTACTACCAAATTCACTCACGTGGCATTTACTGATACATGTGTTGCGCTTCGGACTGAACCAGATATCATGTGGTGCCGAAGTGAGCACCCTAACCACAGAGCCATGATTTCTCCTCTAAGTATATAATGCAGATAATATATATCTGTCAATCTACCTATGCACATACACACATGCGTATATTATATATATATATATATATACGTAATTAGGATAAAGTCATTATTTAATGATTTATGAGTGGCCAGCATACTAAAATACCATAATGGTTAATTTATATTAAAATTATAATAAGTCTATTGAATGATTACAACACTAATCTGATAGAAGTAGATCCCAAATCGTCTTCAAACCAATTAGATTATTACTCCACTACATAAGGTTGTAAGCGAGGAAAATAGACAGCTAGGATCTATAAAATAATTTGGATAGTATCATATGAATAGATTTCACGGTTTGAGTTATTATAATTACAAAAGCGGTTATTCAGTTGTAGGTGATAATTATTGTTAAAAGTATTAGAGTAAATTTTCCTCTCAGAAGCAAGTGTGAAGTCCAGATTTTTATTAGTGTTATGGTTTATATTAAAACTAGGTCTTATCTTAACTGCTTTATCAGGGTCGGAACTGCTTTTGCTTTAAGTATCAAAATCTAGTTCAGAAATATTATCAATAGAATTAATTTCTCAATTTATATTATCTACTCGTATCTACAGAGTTCAGATATTGCTTAATTCTACTTTTCTTATGTGTATATACAACAACAATGTTACCTATATATAAGAATAGGTTGTTTTTTTTTTTGCGAATCATGTTATGAGCGTAATTAGAAAGAGAGATTTAGTGATTGGGGGAGTGACAAGCAGAAGATGTGAAGGCAAAAGAGAGAGAGAGAGAGAGAGAGAGAAAGAGAGAGAAAGAGAGGGAGAGAGAGGGAGAGAGATGGAGAAAGAGGGAGAGAGAGAGAGTAGATGGAATTGTTTGTTATAAGGTCTGTATTAACTTTCAATGTATTCATTAAATGATTTTGGTGTGATAATAGTAAGTGGTTCATCTGGAAATTCCGGTGGTAGTGATAGTGATGATAATGATGATGATGATGATGATGATGATGATGATATGGTGGTAGTGATGGTGGTGGCGGTGGTGGTGGTGTTTGTGGTGTTTAAGTAGATGATGGAAATGAATTCTAACATGGTAATTGTGGTTGTACCGATGACCGTTGGCTTGTTAATGGTGACCCATGAACGGGCATGAAGTTGGATTGGCGGTTGCTATTCATAATAGCATTAGTGGAGAAAATGTGTTGGTGAAGTAGTACCGTCTCCACTATCACCATCAACTCAGACACCTCCAGCCTCTTTACTATTACCACCACCACTACAATCATACGCTCTCCTCCTTTCCACCATCAAATTACCCGAACTATCATCACCGTAACCGAAATACCTACATCAACACGATGGGTTTTTGTTACTTTTATCATCACCATCACATTCACCACAAGAACTATTGTCGTTCTCATCCTCTCCCCATTTTTCATCACAACTACTATCACAAAAAAACGACAATTAGTTATTCAGCATCAAAGATGCACTTCAGGCATCGGTTTGAAGTCAACTCGGGTGTCTCCGAAGATGTGGAGCAAATGTACTGTTATAAAAGATCTTATTATACATTCATTATGATCCTTATTGAAATGATTACTGTCGATATCACAATATCACGCATTGCAGAGTATTCGAATACAGCGCGACTGAATATTACATGAGATGCCTATTTTTCCTGTACGTTAATGACAATCTTGATCAAACAGTTGTCTAATCAACAGCGTAAAGATGCTGCATCTACAACACTAAAAATTGCACATCAAGTAATAAATATGTAAAGCATACTCCGATTTTGAAAACTAACATTTATATTATTCATTATTCATATCGATTGAACTGAACGACATCCTCTCTTTGATTAGGTTTACATGCACCAATCAGACATGTATGCAGTTATCATTTTAGTACAAATTGTCATGTAATCACCTAATGCTCACCTTCATATTATATGAACGCTTCGAGAAGAAGATAGTTCGGACGCAACGTATTTTACAGATGCGTAATAGATAGAAATCAACATTTCGTCAGATGTTTATCAAAAAATCATTCTCTAAATAATTAGATAATTTACATATCGATATATATTTATTAAATCTTAAATAAGAGTTTTCCTTTATGCCACTAACAGGAGATCCTTAACAAATTGCATTTAAGTCTGTCTAAATAGCTGGTCGCCTCGTGCAGTTCCCAGCATCACATCTATAAGTAAAAGTACTGATCAGCAGAAACAAAATAGGCAAATACAACTTTCACAGTTACTTTGTAATTAAACATATTTTGAAATTGATAGTTTACGAATACATTTTGAATTTTATCAACACAAGCGTATTATATCTTTTGTTTTTCTCACAATTCATATTTTAAGAAAATAGCATTAATTGATCTACGATCTTACAAATCTCTTCCTGTATATAAACTTTAATGAAATTAATTTAATGAGTGCAAGGTGTCCTTAACTTCTTCAAAATTCACTTTGATTTCGTTCAACTCAACTTTGGCTAAATTTATTTAGTGTTATAAACTATTTACTTACTGTGGTCATCCAGTTATTTTCGGATGTACTGTATATAAAATTAAATTGTCTGGTGCTTATATCTCCTCATTATTTGGATGTAGTATGTGCCATAAAATAGATATCGATGCTACATGTAGCGGATTAAGCAGAACAACTGAGGTTCTAACATTAGCCCAGTATTTTTTGCAGTTAACATTTTAGTACAAATTGTAATCATGTAATCATCTAATGGTCACCTTCATTTTATATGCACGCTTCTAGAAGATAGTTCGGACCCAACGTGTTATGTGGAAGCGTGGTAGATAGAAATCAACATTACGTCACATGTTGATCATAAAAATCATAAGATAAATAATCAAATAATTTACATACGGATGTGTATTTATTAGCTTTCAAATAAAATGTATTCTTTTGTGTGACAAACAGGAGATCCTTAGCAAATTGTATTGATGGCCGTCTAAATAGCTGGCCGCCTCTTGCAGTTCCGTGCATCACATCTATAAAAAAAGTACCCCCCGTTCTAAAGTTCCCATGTTCAGAATATATTCAGTGATCATAAAATTATTGATAATCTGCAACAACCAACTTAAGGTTAATATTCCTGTTAGATGCATTTCCAGCTCCCTTTCTATGTCTTCACGATGCATAATTGCATGATAAAGTTAATGTCAGACCTGTAGCTGTTAACATTAAAGAAAACGCTTTTATACTCACAACGAAGCTATATTCCGCTGGTAATAAACAGAAAAAGAGAAAATTATATCAGGGAATAACAAGAGGTGAGATGAACTAAGCATAAATTAGTATTAGATAGATTGATTCAGGTTTGATGCTATTCATATGCTAAATTTTCATCTTTCAAAACTACCATGCTCAAACATCAATCATCGATGAAATATCAGCATAAAATAGCATCATCAATGCACTCTATCTGTCCTCTTCCTTTCCTGCATTGATTTTGCTGTCGCAGAATGTCTTGGAATAAATCCCTTAATTATTTATTTATATGAGATAGCAGTTTAGTTGCTTCATTAGCAGCGTAGCTACAGCTTTTGTTGTTGAAACGGAAACTTGTCAGAGTAAGGCGTAGGGCGTTTTAGGAAATTACCATAAAATTCCCAGCTTTACCAGATCAGGAGGATTTAGCTATAAATATGGGGGGGGGGGCGGTTTTAGGATCGGATTACTAGCGACAACGATATTTGTATTTTATTACCTAAATCTTGTACAGAAGAAGAGGAGCACCAAAGATAAAAATATTTGGATTATGGAAATTTATAATCAGGTAGCGGCACATTTTCATGGAACAACACTAAACTCAGTGTCTTCATTTCGAATAAATTTTACATACACAGGTTCATTCCAAATCACTGGAGACGAGTATCATGAATAGATATTGATGAGTGCTGATAACCTTTAGCACCAATTATCTCTGCGTGTGATTTAAGAGAATGAATATATGCAATTACCTGTTGTGCCCAGATTCAGGTTATCCTGATCAGGCAGTTCTATGGTCAATGATATGGCAGGTAAGAAGTGAACATCACCACATATTTTAGAATGCATACCGTAGTCATATGATACATGACTACGATGTACAATTTGTCTTTTTATTTATTAAAATAGAAGGTTATGATTTAAATGAAATTTGACTGCTATTCCCCACACATTGAACAACCATGACACAGAAACTCATTCTTTGTTACTACTTGCAATAAGATCCGTATCCACGCGTTAATGGATTCATCATGGCTGTAATACGCTGGATCAAATTTCATTCACCACTCACTTTCGTTTTGCTAAGTTTTGACACTATGAATAGTTTTACCATATTAGGTCTACATTGCATTTCCCATTCGGTCTCCATTAAAACTTTTAGACATGTACTGGTGTTGATATAATCTAGAATACAACTAACATATGCGAATTTTAAGAAATCAATACTGCTATCAAGCGCAAGACAATAATGCACCCGTTCATAATTCTCTAGCAGCTACAGAGAAATTGAATTGAAGAAGTATGAAGAAATAATTTCGGCAGGAAAGCATTGAGCAAATACAATAATGATAAAGTAGGAATATACAGTTGAAGATTACATATATCAACAACAACACAATTATTATTAATATTGTTATTCTTGTTTTTGTTGGTGCTCGTCTAGTTTTTGTTCTTGCAGTTGCTGTTGTTATTGATATAATACGGTTACAGTTGATTACTTTTCTATTGCTTTAAGTTTATTGCCAGAGGGGTAACAGTTAGGTGGTATATCAACAAAGAAATATTTCAGTTACCCACTGAATTATATTTGCATTTCGGTAGCGCGAAATGGCGTGATGTATTATCGGTTTGATCCTGTTCAAATAGATCAGCCAGGTTCCATTTTTCTATGCTAATTTGTTAGGGAGTTTTAGCTTTCATGGTATTGGTATTATTATTATTATTATTATTATTATTATTTATTATTATTATTATTATTATTATTATGATATGTGCGTTTCCAGTTATAGTATCCCTGAATATAGTTGATTATTATATATTTTCTTCTGAATTTTCAATATTCCAGTTATGCTAATCCTCTATACTAACTGATTGGATATTTTAGAACAAAATGGTTATCGCTTGGCTTTTTCAGACTCCTACATGGTTGAAGCTAGTCTTCCATGTAATTCCTTTCTCGTTACATTCTTAATCGAGATACACTGTTCAAGAAAGTTATATCTCCTTCATTTTCATTTCCCTCTAAGATTCATGATTACATACTAGCCTCCCAAAACTACTACATGTATATTTATATATATATATATATATATATACAGAGAGAGAGAGAGAGAGAGAGAGAGAGAGAGAGAGAGAGAGATATTAATATTTCTAAGTCTCTCTAAAGGAGAATACGGCAGCAGTACTGGAAATTAATAGTTATCGCCAAGCCAGCATGGCGGTCCAAAATGGCAACATTCGTCGGACTTTTTGGACTGCTATGTAGGCTTGGCGATAACTACTAATTATATATATATACATATATATATATATATATATATATATATATATATATATATATATATATATATATATATATATATATATATATATATATATATATATATATATATATATATATATATATATATATATATATATATATATATATATATATATATATATATATATACACATATATATATATATATATATATATATATATATATATATATATATATATATATATATATATATATATATATATATATACATACATATATATATATATATATATATACATATATATATATATATGCCTATATATATATATATATATATATATATATATATATATACACATATATATATATATACACATATATATATATATATATATATATATATATATATATATATATATATATATATACACATATATATATATATATATATATATATATATATAGGTGTGTGTTTGTGTGTGTATATATATATATATATATATATATATATATATATATATATAGGTGTGTGTTTGTGTGTATATATATATATTATTTTGTTTAAAAGGGTTCCAACACTGTCTGTTTTTTATGTTTTATTTATATTCCTGCAGAACCAATGTGGGCTATAGAATATGGAATATACAATATATAATATAATATACAATATATAAAATAAAATAAAATAAAATAAAAATGGATGGCACCATGAAAGAGAGCATTGAATGTAGATGAAATATTGAGTGTTCAATATAAAGGATCAAATATATAAATATATAAATATAAATATATTAACGGCGACTCGAGTTTTAGCGCTATTTCCCTTCGTCATGGCCGGTATGACAGACTTTAACAGACTGTAATAAGTTGGCTGGTTTTCTGTCTTTTATACCAATTCCTTTGGACGGCAGCAGTAGGTGTTTGGCTATTTTTAGAATTGATGTCAAATCTATTTTTAGAAATGATGATATTTTAATTTATTGTTTTGTGTGGGTTGTAGGGATAAGATTTTTAAACCCCAGTAGGTGTTTGGCTGTTCTTAGAAATGATGCCAAATCTATTTATAGAAATGATGATATCTGAGAGATTTTTTGTGTTTTGGTTACAGGGATAAGATTTTTAAACCCCAAGTAAGATGGATTTAATCATTGTTTGTTAAGAGTGGGTTGGAATTTCTTAATAAAGTCCTTTTCTTTGCATTTTCTTTCAATTTCATTCCGGTTGTAAAGTTTATGGAATGGAAATATAATAAAAGTTTGATGCCGACATGTTGCTAGATGGTTACTCAGTGGTATTTGGCGGACTTCTGGGTTTTTAATCTGTTGTCGATGTACCCGTGAGCGTTCCGATAGTGCATTACCTGTCTGGCCAACGTACAATTCTTCACAATTAGGGCATTTGATGCAGTAGATTAGATTTCTACTTTTGCAGTTCATGTTCGCATTGGTGAATATTTTCCCTGTTTTTGTGTTCATATATGGGCCGGTATGGATTGATCGGCATGTGCCGCATCGGCTATCAATGTATTTGGATACAGTGAATGTTTGATTTTTGTTGCTGAGGTCAAACCTTGCCTTTGTTAATAGTTTTTTCAAGTTTTTAGGTTGTCTCTTACTGAGAGTTATATTTTGATCTGTAATGATATTTCTCAATTCCTTACTTTGTGCAAGGATCGGTAAGTTCGCTTTGGCGATATTAAAGATGTTCTGGTGGCATGGATTTTGTGTCACTATAAATGGAATGATCTTTTCCTGTTTGTCTTTTCTTTGCGGTGTCCTCAGTTGTTGTATGGGTATTTTCGAAGCCCGCTGAATACAATTTTCTATGCGTCGTGATGGGTATTTTTGCTTCACCAGAAATTGTTTCAGTTCCATCAGTACGAGACAACCTAAAAACTGGTGTCGAGAATTCTGTCGGTTGGGTCGAAAAAATGATCTTTCAAATTCGTCGTTGAATTACGATTTATGTGTTGATCTTTTCCCTATTATTATGTCTTCTTTTGTATTTAATTTGTATATTTGTTGGTGTGGATATTATTTGTTTCTTTTTAATCATAATCATCCTACACTTAATGGTTATGATTTGAAGACATCGCTTTAATGTTTGCAATCATTGTCATATAGAAAAGGTTGATTACGTTGTTGAAAGATATCTGCTCATAACAATTTCTGTAAGACGTTCAACGAGACGACATCGCAAGATCATGTTTTGAATCCATGCATACAGTATTACTTCTAAATTACTCTCACATACGTGTCTATAAGATATGTGTGTGTGTGTGTGTGTGTATGTGTGTGTGTGTGTGTGTGTGTGCAACACTGATTATGACAAGTCATGTATATTGTTACTAAAATTTTTAAATGTAAGTCAATTATGATTATATGACATAATATCATAATAAATCTATCTTTCTTTTTCATTCGGTATGTATTCAAGTATAGATGTATATATGCATGTTTGAACATATATATATATGTACATATATATGGGGGTAAACGTGGGTGTGTATGTGTAAGCATGTAAATATATGTTCATATACACATATCTACCAGTGAATCAAGCTATTTTTGTGTATATATATACATATATCGACTTTTGCATTTACATTTCTTCTTAATCCTCTCAATCAAGCCAACAACAATATTACTCCAATACCCGTTCTCATACCTCAATTAATCAAAGTATAGAAATCTCAATATAGATGCAAAAATAATGAATATTCTAACTAAATTCTAGCAATTGTGTATGCAATGCTAATTTATCTTCATTTTATCATTATATTCACTTGCAATTTTTTTTCTGTGAGGAAAGACATATATTTTGTTAAATCTCATATTAATGCACGTATTAAATATAAAACTGCATTGGAATATATTTTTAGATTACATTTCCTGTCGTTCATATTCAGTTTAGTTTAATATCGTTGTAGTTTGAGTTCTACATAGAAACTTCTTCGTGTATTTGATATTCCAAAGCTTTATATTTCTACATAGAAAGGTTTTGATTTAGCAGATGCTAAAACAACTCAATATTTTAACGGTCATTTGGCGGCAGAATCTTTAGCACCCCAGGGTCAAATGCTTAGCGGCATTTTATCCTTCTTTACATATTAAATTCAAATTCCCCCGAGGTCGATGTTGCTGATGATCATTTCGAGATCGATAAAATAAGTATTAGGTATGCAGTACGATCGATGTATTCAACCTACTCCTCTAATGGCAGGCCTTGTGCCAAAATTCGGAACCAATATTTCAATGTTCAAGATTCCGCTGTAGGAATTTTTGAAGAAACAGTTCTATACTGGGGTTGATGTAGTCGATTAGTCACCCCTCCAACCAAATTATTATTATTATTATTATTATTATTATTATTATTATTATTATTATTATTATTAATATTATTGTTATTATTATTATTATTATTATTATTATTATTATTATTATTATTATATTTAATGCGGTGAGCAGGCAGAATCGTTAGCACGCCGGACGAAATACTAAACCGTATTTCGTCAGCCGCTACGTTCTGAGTTCAAATTTCACCGAGCTCAACTTCGTCTTCCATCCTTTAAGGGTCGGAGTGTGGTCGATGTACTAGACTTACCTTTTTCCCCAAAATGTCAGGCCCTCTGCCTTTAGTAGAAAGGATTAATATTATTATCGTCATCATGATCATCATCATCATAATTGCTGCTACTACTACGTGTGATACTGCTATTTTCATAACCGTTAGTATTATTAATGTTATCATTACTATTATTATTAATTATGCTAAACATTACAATAAAGTCAGGAGAAAATATGGAGATAGAAAAAAGGTGGGGGACGGACCGTTGCTACTATCCAAAATAACTGTTAATGTCGAACCAAAATGAACGAATAACACAGGGGCAATAATGAAGAATTTGAACCATACTTTTCTAAAGAATATGTGAAGCAATTAGTGTAATTATATTAGTTTTGTTTCGCATAAATAATGTATAACAAATATTCATACCACATTCTAATTACAAGCGCTTGTATAAAAGTAATACCGTGGCACGTAAGTTATGGCTTCCACCTTCACACACAGATATACAACTAAGTAGAAACTGTTGGAAACGAAAACTGTATCATTCCTAATGTTGAGACAAAAATGCGTGTTTTGATTTTGATGCGTATCATGAAAATGACTCTACTATGTAAATTTCCCGTGCCACTAAAGCAAATAAACTGTTAACGGATGAAAATGATAATAATATACATACAATGTATATATTTAAAGCTAAAGTCAAGTAAGTAATTCAGTAAAAATTGTAGGATGGAAATGTGAAGAATACCTTCTGTATTTACTGCACGTTTTGCAACTACATTCAATCGGAAAAAAAAAACGCATTTCGTAGCATATACATATAATGACAAGAAAAAAGGAACTACGATGAAAAAATTGTTCTAATCCTGCCTTTGGATCACAAAACACTTCCTCCTTTTAGGTAATTTATTGCTAAAATCAAATCTGAATATTCAATGTAGATAATATGCTTAAGAGAAAAAGTTTACAGCGGAAATACATGGGTTAAGTAAAAACAAATGCAAATGTGAATACTGCATTATTTATTTTGTTTTTAATTATTCAAGTAAGAAGCATGTAGTACATAAATGGCGGTAAGGAACAAAGCACAAACTAAGCAGACACCATTAGAGGGCACAACTAAATGAAGTCGTACGATACCGTTAGAAACCTGATCAACGAAAGAAAAAGAAAAAGCAAACAAACAGGAAAAGAAAAATGAATTTACAATAAACCAAGAATTTATGAATTGTGCGCTCTGAACATAGAAACTATGAAAACTGACAATAAACTAACAGAGGGGATCGGTGAAGAATTAAACTGGTCGATCTTTCTATGGATCAAAGGAACATTTATTTCTACCGATAAATGGCCAAAACAATGAAATGTAAAACATCATTGTAAACTTAATTGAAACAAAATGAACTTCTATATAAACTGATATATATATATATATATATATATATATATATATATATATATATATATATATATATATATATATATATATATATATATATATATATATATATGTATGTATCTATGTATGTATGTATGTATGCATGTATAAGTTTATAAAGAAGTTCATATATGTATATATATATATATATTATATTATACTATATTGTACATAAATACACATACGAACACATACACACACTCACATGCACAGACACGCACACGCATGCACGCACGTATATATCCTCCATATTAGATTCAAATAAATGTTGGTAGACCCCTCATATCCATTGTTAATGTAACATCAAAATCCAAGCTTACTACGCCTAAAAGACGATCATTCATAACAAAAACAAGTTTCCGGAAACATTAATGAAATCATTAACGAAGGAATAGAAAGGAAAAGCAGAAACATAAGAGAAATACCATAGAAATGGAGCATAAAACGACTTCCTGAAATGATAGAATACCTGAAACTAGTGATCCCTGCGTAATCGCTTAAAATCCGCTGCAGTTATCAAAGGCAACACAGATTCCTTTACCGAAACAAAGATGTGGACTCTAACAATAATGATTTAACAAACCATAAAATAAAGCAATCAATAAACCGCCAACACCAAGAGAAACTATAACATGTTGGCAGGGTGCATAGGCAGGAAAGTAATAACTGCGTAGGAATCAACTCACAAACCAGAAAAATATTAAACTTGAACAGTTATAGAAGGCCGTACGCACTATGGAAATCACTTAGAAGGCAATGCAACCATACATCTTCAAGGTAGAAGGAAGCAGCGTACCCCAATCTACTGTTTGATATTATTTCTGGTGGCAAAATTATCAAAAGGCCCGGAAGCGATCGATCTGGAAAAGCATTATCATCCCCAAGAGAAACGGAGCAGCGTAATAAAATAATAAGACCCATTATCACCCCACCAGTAACGTAAAACTTTTTCAGTAAAATACCAACAACAATCAGAAAACACAGATCTCTCC
The DNA here is from genome assembly GCF_046866305.1 of Octopus bimaculoides. Classification (NCBI taxonomy): domain Eukaryota; kingdom Metazoa; phylum Mollusca; class Cephalopoda; order Octopoda; family Octopodidae; genus Octopus; species Octopus bimaculoides. Next base: position 40,233,102 of record NC_142946.1, read on the forward strand.
CTCTTTCTTAGAAAGATTATACGGGGCACCAGTCAGATACATATACATTTAAAGATTAAATAATGTTTAACAAGCCATGTCCGATGAGAAAGAAGAAATGCATGAATAACATGGATTTAGAAATACCACATTAGGATAACTTAGTATTATGATATTTGTCATTGTAGTTAACAGCTTGTATATGCATATGGTTACAGGAAGGTATAGCTTTGACATTGTATATACCGAGCCTCAAAATGTCAGTTGTAAACATAGTTTGTTTCTGTAATCTAAGTTGAAAAAGAAGCCCGTTTAAACGTTTAAATTATTTAGGTAGAGAAAGCGCCCTACACCTATTTCTCTTTTGCTTTCAGCTCTCACCTTAATCTCTCTTTTTCCCTCAACCATTTTAAGCTGCGCGTTCAGCGCGCTCCATCTTTTTTGCAACGGTACCGAAGGAACACTAAAAGTATATAGTTATTAGTGCTCTTTATGCCACATCTTCCTTTTAATTAAAGATATGCCAACGAAAAGGGCCAAGGAAACTACTGGTTGTGTTACTTATGAAGTTATTTTGAAGCTTGCGTCAATTTATTCCCCCATGGCAACGTGGTTCTCCTCACAAGGAGACTCGCTACCCAGGTAGCGAATGATGATACGTTAAAAAAGCTCCGAAGAGACTCTGTAAAACCCCAGAGATTGGAACAACTGCAGAAAGAAAGATGACGAGCGTAGCAAGTTCAGCAGAAAGATCAATAAAAAAAGCAACATTTTCAAGTCTAGAAACGAAAACGTTCGCAAGAGTTAGGGATTAAATAAGAGAAAGTGGGAAGTTCAGGTTAAGGCTTCTCAAGATCGTCTTTGGGAACATCGTACAAATGTATCTGACGCATGACAGAGTAATAAAATATCGTGCAAAGATTAGGAAGAAGAGATAAAACAAAGGTTTGAGAAATATGATCAGAACATGAACGCCAACATTATTACTGGACCGCCACAGGAAGCACCGCAAACATATTAAGGAGGCAAACAATTCTAATGAGACAACGTGCATATCATCTGAGAAGATCGATGAAATCTCTTTCCAGGTAATGTATTCAGCAATCAAGAACGAGAGGAAGTGATTAAAGCTATTCAAGACAGTCCTCAGGAACATGGAAGCCGTATTGGAGAGGAGCGCAAAAGCAAGTAGTCTGTCAATAAAGATAATGCTGACGTCTATATTCCAACAGATAATGCTGACGTCTAATATTCTAACGAATGGTCATCCACGCTCGTTATAAAATAACCAACAGAAAAAGAAGGAAAAGCGATCAAGGGGAGATAATAAAGAAGTTCTTAAGGCGACAAAAGTTAATGTTGCTCACGTCCAATCCATTTGGCCGCAAGTGATGTCCTCATTTGTTTTTGTCATAATTTACAAACAAGTAAAGATACAAAAAAAAAAAAAAACAGAAATAGCCTCAAACACCGTTGCTTTCTTCCTGTACAACTTTTCAAAAATAGTACAATATTCATGTCCGCCGTGCAGAATTTTGGCACAAAAGTGTTGCGGGCGAAAAACGAGTTGTATTTTTCTGTTGGGTATCTAGTCTTTTAGGTAATAGGTACTGTTGTTGCTTTGAGATGCCACATTCTCGATTCCAATCTCCAGGTTCTTATATTTGCTGAGTTTTACAAACGTTTTTTCTGCGATTAGGTATTGTCAGCTAGGGTGCAACACCAATCAGGAGACAAGTCTTTTAATTATTATTATTATTATAATTATTATAATAATAATAATTATAATAATAATAATAATTATTATTATAATAATAATAATAATTATTATTATAATAATAATAATTATAATAATAATAATAATTATAATAATAATAGTAGTAGTAGTAGTAGTAGTAGTAGTAGTAGTAGTAGTAGTAGTAGTAGTAGTAGTAGTAGTAGTAGTAGTAGTAGTAGTATATACCAGAAGGCTATATTATTTATAGCATTGCTTTCAACTCCTTTTCCTCAAGTTATCTTTATGTCCATATTGTTCAGTTTTAGGCTAATTTCTCATTCATTTTCACGAAATGAATGTTCATTCATTGCTGCTGATCCATTGATTAGGAAATGTGTGTTCGCTGATAGGTTTGGAGAGTAAAACACGGGGAAGTGTAAAAATTAATCCACCACTCGTCTCTCTTTGTCTTACTGTCCTTTTCACACTTCCCAGTCTCTCTCCCCTTCTCTTCCCCCTCTCTATTAATCAGTGTATAACAAACATTGTCGTTTTTTTCATTCTCAGAGATTTATGTAGTTCAAGTGCGTTTGTTTCATACCTTTTTATGTCTGCCGATGTCATTTTCTACAGTGTAAGAAACCTATCGACAATGTTATATTTCATTATATATTGTGCTAGATTAAACCGGGCTGCCAGAAAACACGTGATTGATTGTTCTGTTAAATATTCCAGAAAACACGTTCTCTGATTTGTTTCTATATATGCTGTTTATTGTTTTCGGTGAGAACGGTTTAATGTTGTACCTGGAAAACGAAAAATTCGATGGGACCATTTTAAGCTTACACACTTCACGATATTCACCCGTATTTATTTATAACTATGCTCCTAAATGTTCTCCCAGTTCTCTTGCTGTTTGTGTTATTTACTGTAATCTTGACAAGGTTTGAGAAAGCAGAAAATGTGTTTATTTAGTAAGAAGAAGTTGCGATGCTGCTTGTATGAACATATTTTTGGCAGATTTAAAGACGATCATTTTTACTCTTTCTTCCTTGTTTTCAGTGACATTTTGAAGTTGATATTTCGTATTTCTGTAGATTTTGTTTCCTATTCACTCCATCTCCATTTTTACTTCTCGCTTTCGGTTCCTTTTAACATTCATTTCATTCCAGAAATATTTTCTTTGAATTTTCCTTATTTTTTATAAGGTGTTTCTACATCCTTCGAGTTTACATTCAATGTGACTGGATTTAAGCATTTGGCCAATGCTATTGTATGGTTAATAGAAAAGAAATGGGTTGGCAATTTCCGTTGATTTCAGTACCAGAAAAAGCAGAAATTGTTAGCAAACTTGTGTCATTGAGAATGCAAAGGAAATATCTCCGAAAGTTTAAGCTTAAGGAATTCCACGTCGAAAAGCATTGTGATATTGGTTACTATTGGTTACTGCTCTGAGGTCTACATCAATGGAAAGTATACTCATGTTAATGCCTCCCATAGTGGGCAGGCCAAAATCAGAGGCCAGATTAATAAGGAGATCCTCATCCCAGAAGTGGAAATGCATTTGCGTAAGGCAATTATTACTTTGAAGATCAATAAAGACAATTGGATAGCAATTCAAAAACAAACAAATCTGGGAGATTAAGGACTTTCACTTAGCGTAACGTTGAATAGAATCCACAAGTTGAGGCGAAAGAGAGGATGCGCTAAAAATAATTGGTCGGATGATATTGACTTCGAGAATAAGCAGAGATCTAACTACAGTGCAACGGTGCAACAACATGGAGTCAAGTAAATGGGAGAACACTTGTAGACGGCCAAATCCCTAAATGGAACGAAGGGTTTAAGTAGTAACAGTAACACAGTGGGCGAACAAAATCGAAACAAAATGAATTCAATGAAAAAAACCACATAGACTTTTGAAACGGTAAATGATAATGACATTTATATTTAATTGACACAGAATTATTGAAAAGAAGGATTCTCTCGCTAGCGTTACAGTTCTAAGAGAATTAATACACATTCTACAAACACGAAAGAAATAAAGGGCCTTGTCTGAGAATTTCACGACTGCAGACAAGCAGTAAAATAACATAATTCATTATTTGTAAATTAGGGATTTTAATTTCCTTCAAAATAATGTTTAATGGTGCAATGATTGGGATAATATTTTCCCTAAGTACGACAGTGCATTGCATTTCAAACAAAGAAAACATGAGGAAAAAGAGTCAAGACCGTCGTATACCAAACTTATAACTAATTTGGAAGAAACGTGATCACTTAATGCAATGATCAAAGCAAAGAATATTTGTAATGAAAAGATTCATCGTTTCTCCATAGATATATTTAAATATATCTTTCGGTAAATATGTTACTTATTTTTGGTAGTTTTTTGACTTACTTAGTCCCTCGATAGCGTGAGGTATTAATACACAGTAAATGCCCTTTTTATATATATATATATATATATATATATATATATATATATATATATATATATATATATATATGTATGTATGTGTGTATGTATCTGAGTACGTATACGCATATATGTTTCCATTCCACCGTGAGCGCCAGTTGCATTCGGAGCATATTTGACATTTCCAATGGTAGACTCTCGCTGTCAGCCTCATACTCCGACGAGAACTCCCTTCTGCTAAAGGGAAAAGTGAATGACATATATTCACAGATATTGCAGGTAGCCCCCAGGATCATTGAAAATTCGGTAAATGTAATTCAGTCAGTATTTAATTTCATTAATTATATATGTACAGGACTGGCCAAAGGTCATTTGACAGTAAATCAAAGCCATTTAATTCTAATATTTATTTATGTTTGACTGAATGAATTAAATAAAAACATCTGAATATGAAACATCATGAAAATTGAAGTCCTTCTTGAGCAACACATTTTCTCATTCGAGTCCATATATATTTATACATAGTATTTAAAAGATTTTGATTTACTTTCGGTGACTGTTAATCGGCCTAAGATATGATGGAATGTTTTAAGTGCTCAACCTCGATCTGTCTTACGGTGAAATGCAAAAACTATTTTGAGGGACGGATTTAGAAGAGGATGGGAAATGAATGCATGCAAGAAACGGAAGTGCGTGAGAGAAAGACTGTGATTTAGATCGTGGATTTTGAAATAATGAGGAGCGCATGTGTGTGTGTCGCACCCGCAGAAAGAGAGAGAGAGACACACACATACACAGAAGGATGGAGAAAGAGAGTGAGGAAAATGAGCGTGAGATTGCTTTAGAGTGTGAGAGTAAACGAGACAGAGAGAGAGAGAGAGAGAGAGAGAGAGAGATCGTGTGCGTGAGAGAGATTAAATTCGAATGCATCAGCCTTTTCACACGCTAGCACAATGAGTTCGTCATTCAGTTGATCGAACAGCTTGAGGTCCATTTATTTGACGAAACCGACGAGAGAACTCGGATATATATATATATATATATATATATATATATATATATATATATATATTATTGATACATTCACCCAAATAGAAAGAAAATATCTCTTAAATACATTCCCAATTATGCTTAATATGAAACAACGTTGAAGCGATATCACACGATGATAAAAGAATAATAATTCTGATATTCTATGATAAGAAAGAGAACGACATTTCCCACGTGATACCTAATTAACAAGTCTAAATTATATAACAGCTTTATAACTAAAATAGATAAACTTGTTTCAATTCGGGTACATAGAATATTAAAATTATGCGTGTTATCATTTGCAAACACTTTTTGAAAAAGGTTTGTATTCTTTCTATGATTTGTGCAAGAAATTACCGTCTTTTCTGCAACTTCTCTCATCATTATGTATACTGCATAATATTGCCATTGATATAACAAAAGAGGGATTCCCTTTTGTTGGGATATCAAACATCAACATAATAGGATTGAATTATATCGAAAGGCTTTGAAGGGTGATAATGTTTTTAAAGCTGTGTTAATGCATTTTGTGTCCTTATTTTTCTCTTTTCAGGCAGAATCCCACATAAATGCAACGATTATAAGGCTATTATTCTCTTCTTTTCTCCCACTATTCCAACGCGTTCTTCCGACATTTGACTTTAAATAGAAAAATAAAATTATTCACAAATGAATTCTTTTGTGAATATCAAATGTCATTTTAAAACAGCCGAGAAATATGTTAGGTAAGACCTGAACACCCGCCTGGTTTTAAAGTAAAGATATTAGATTTGATGTACTTCTCCACTGAATAGCCTTAAAAACACAACCTACTCGAAAGTAGAAAACGATGATGAGAAAAAATTGCTTTGCCGTAATATCCTCGGGACACACGTGGATCCTAAAAATGACTTCTCTACATTGAAAGCATTTTAACTCAGGTTCGATCTCTCTTCAATATATCTTACAATTGCAGTTTGCAGGGATTAAGTGTATCTACCATTGACATCAGTCCTTCAAATGACGAATGTCACTGAAGCCACTAGAATACTATCCGTCCCAAACTTAGATTTATAATTAGAGAGGTAGATTTAACTACGCTTCTTCCTAAAACTGTCTACACACATTGGAATTAATTCTATTATAGATATAAACTGGCCATCTATTTCCCTCCTTGTTGAAATTCTGAAGTAAACGTCCCTTTCTTGAATGGATTAACTAACTCCCATCATAGTATCTTACATAAATTAAATTCATACCATCTGTTACTGTATTTACTTGTTTAGAACATTTATTATGAAATTTATTGCGAATCTATAGTACATCTTACGAAACGCTTAACAGTATTACGTCCATCACTACGTTCGGAATTCAAATTACGCCGAGGTTTTCGGGGTCGATATATTAAGTACCTGTAATATTGCTGTAATTGATATCTGTTTCGAAATAAAATATTAGATCAACTAACAGTATACATTTGATAGTCATAGGAATAAGAATTCGTGCTAACAGTTGCATACATAATAATATACATGACATATAGTCTTACATGGATATATTTGCGTCGAA
>NC_142946.1:40249796-40254796 GCF_046866305.1 Octopus bimaculoides
GTGTGTGTGTGCGCGCGCGCATGTACGTGTGTTCACCTTTAAACTTACCTGCATAATGTAAGGTTTTTCTATCCCGAAGAGGAAGGCGCCATTTTCCAATATTAGTATGGATCCTCAAGCATCACGATACAGCTGTTGGACTTATAATACATTACATTCACTTCTTTAATTTCTTCTGTCGTTTGGACTTTGTGTAAGTGTGATCTATTCATATATAAATATCTCTCCATATATATATATATATATATATATATATGCTTAAATATTCATCGTGTGAAAATCTTTTGCCTGTATATATGCGTATATATATATTTTGAAGACCAAACTCAGGCTGTTAAATTTACTTTGTTTATCTGGATAATTGCCTCTATAAATGTACAAGTGAATATATGCATGCTTATGTATATGCAGACACACAAATACACGCACACCCACGCACTCACACACGCACCCACACACACGCACAAAAGCACGTTTATATATGCATTCAAGCCTCCAGATTGTTTACTGCTACATGAACCATAACACCTGATTAAATATGTTTACTGTACTGTTCCCCTTTACACGCACTGGTTATATTCGGGTGCGTGTGTGTATTTGTGTGTTTCTGTGTGCGCACACACGCAAGTGAGTGTGTATTAGTAGACATGAATTTATATATTGAACTTCCTTCAAACATTTCAGTATATCTATAATTATAGGGTGAATTCATGAATGTAATACACAGTTTCAGTAAGAATCTCATATGAGAAATTAAAATTCTTTGAGGGCATCTACGACATAAGATTAACTGGCTCGAATGTACCACAGAATCGCTATAAAGAGCTTAGAGGGGATTGCTTAATTTAATTCGTCTCGGGAATATATCTTTTCACATTGGAATTTCTGAATGAAAAGCAAGCCGTGGCAATGAGTTCGTTCTGTATAAATAAATTATTATTTCACAGCTGTGTATATATTGACATGTTTTCTACAAGTATTTATTAGTCACATATATTTTATAGCGTGGATAAACATTCTGAGAAAGGCTAACACTAGCGTATGGATATATATGTATAAATATATCCACATGCGTACATTTTTAAGTAGATGTGTGTACCAGTATATATATATATATTATATATATATATATATATATATATATATATATATATATATATATATATATATATATATATATATATATATATATGCATGTATCCATGTATATATGTATATATAATTATATAACTGTGTGTCAGTGCCTATATATATATATATATATATATATATATATATATATATATATGTACAACAAGCTATCCTCAAATAAACATATAAACATGCGCAAATACGTGTGCAAGTGCTCTCCTCTTATCAGATGTGCAAATGCAAAAACATGTTTATCCAGTCACGCACGCGCACACACATAAATGTATGTAATAATATACATGTGTACGCAACATATGTGAATGGAAACTTGTATATAAGAAGGTCTAAAATCCGTAGTAGTTTGAAAAAGTATCCATCATCTACGTTGAATGATTCCCCTGCAATTATTTTAGAAGCACTATTGAATTCATAATTAAGACTTTTAAGACACCTTGTTGAAATTTAACTATCACTGACGCATGTTTCATTCAAAATGTAACCCTTCAACACTCCTTATAAATAATTGTATGAATAAACCCTAAAAGTAAGTAAAAAACTGCTAGTTGCCGAAACATCATATCAACCAGCTAGGATAAATATTCTGACGTTTGTCGACAATGCTTGTAACGTAAATCACAACGCGCAGTAGATTTTTGACCTCTCTAACCTGCACCTATCTCACTATCTAACTTAATTTTTTGCTCCTGTGTTCCGTACATCAACTACAAATAATTTAACTAACAAAGCTGCAAAACGTCCTTACTAACCGTTCGTTTCTACCCTCAACTCTACACCCTTGGCATTTGCTTTCTTCTCCTTTATCAACATTTTCCATCGTTCTATCACTTCTTCCTCCTTTTAAATACCTTTCCTCCTAACCACCTATAAAAATAAATAAACTCCTGTGGCATACATTTGTGTAGTTATTCTTCTCCTTCCACAGGATGAATCTCAGGTAATCAAAATATTCACCACCTGAAGTCAAAGTAATTTACATTCCGAGACAACACTTCAAATTAATTGACGATATGTCCTTCTGAAAATAAAACACATAAGTTACTCTACTGAAAGATACTTCCTTTTTAATGTCTATCTATGTCATCTACATTCAATACATACATATATGTATATATACATATATATATGTATGTATAATGACATGAAAAGGTAAGATCCAAGGATATATAAAAGGATATAAAAGTATATCAAAGTATATATATATATATATATATATATATATATATACATACATAAATGTAATGAAATACACAACACACAATAATATATTGGGCTGCTGTCCAATCAACACAATTTTGCTGACGTTGCAATATAAACTATGGGTAGATAAATTTGTGTTCAATTTCCGCTGAACTCACTTTACCTGCATGAAAATGTTGCTCTGGAAGAGAAAATAAATCCCGTCTCCCATGTATAGTAAGTATTGTCGCGTAAAATTGAGAGAAGTATTAGATGAGCAAAGAGATGCAGAAATCCATTACGGTTTATAGCCATTTTCTCCTGCTCTAGAATCATTTAGGGATTACATAGCTGATCATGCTCCCATGTGCCGATCATGTAATGATACACTTAGATGAAATAGCGATAAATGATTTCATTGTGCTGTTTTAATTCGTTAGGAACTACATTTTCTATTGTTGTGTTGGAAAAAAAAAGTTTCTACTCTCTTCTCTTTTTTGGTTCTACCATTTATTATGATCCCCTGGTACTAAGAAATATCTATATGTATTTCATATCTTAATTCGCTAAAAAGCATTTTTCTGCTTGATCGTTTATGATAAGAGTAACATGTGATTGAGTGATCAAATTCATTGGCAATATTCGTGAACAAATATGTTGGGTAGCCGTCATCGTCGTAGCCGTCATCGTCGTTGTTGCCTATTTTGTTGTTGTTTAGTCCCAGGCCAAACCTAATTGAGAAGAGCTCGGATAAAATATACACCAGATACCACCATTCATTCATTTCAGAGCGTTACCTAGTATTATGATAAACATTGTATCACTTGCTTTTTTGTTTTACGACAGCAAATTGAACTATAAGGGAGATGTGCTTACTGGTTTTAGGTGGCTAAATGATTAACTTTTACGAAAGTCGTAGCGATTCCGCTTAGTGAAATACATGCAAACACAATTATCTCTAAAATATTAATTTAAATTTTCTAATTAATGATATGAAAGGATTTGTTTGTAGATCATAAATTTTGTTCAAAAAATACGAGAGACCTAAACTTTTAATTATAGTTAATTAAATATGGAATACAGTGGTCAGATAGTTTGATGGGTATTTAATATGAGATAACCCGTGACGTTTTTCGGTATTATTGTTCCTCATCAGTGAAGGAGAGCATTCAAAGAATTTTAATTAGTTAAATATTTTGTCACTTGCCACTCACACAGGTCCGTATTCATGTGATTGTTCAAAAGCATTCGAGGCAGTCTTGATATTTTAATTAATATAGTTGATTAAATGTGAGTCATTCTGATCAATCCAGCGTTTCTCAGTCAATTTTGCCATTTATTCTATGTATTTATGATATAACCAATTATTTTATATATTCACACTTGCTGCATAATTTTCCTGTCAGTTAAATCAATTAAATACGGAAAGCACTGCTAGATGCGACTAATCCCTCTGGCGTCTCTTGATAATTTTTTCAACACATTCTACTAAATACATCAGTATTTGTTCAATCACCCGATATTTGTAGTCAATTTAAATCTTCATTCAAGTAATCTGCTTTGCTTCGCTTTGATGTCTAACATAACCAGATGCCAGCATTGCCAACATTCCCTCTGACAATGCTCCTAAATAAATAAATGGGAAACATGTTGTTCAAACTTCTAGGTCTTATACCAGATGAATATACCACCTCAGTAATATCGGAATTAATTCTTGAGCAGAAATATCTACACCAAAACTTCTACTAACTTGTACATTTTGGATATTATATTCTATAACAGTAAATACCATACATAGCACCCTGTATATTATACTGGAAACATATTAATCCACATGAGTGTTGACTATTTATTTTATATTACTGACACTTTAAGGCGACGTGCTGGCAGAATCTTTAGCTCGGCGGGCGAAATGCTTTGTGGTATTTCGTCTGTCTTTACATTCAAATTCCGCCGTGCCCTGTCATCATTTTGGCCCCCTCCCCCAAACTTTCAGGCCTTGTTCCTATAAAATAATATTACTAACACTTAAATACACATATGCACATGTTATGCATACCATCATGCATGCATATACAGGTAAAAATAAAGTTTGTGTCTATATTAAAGTGTATGCTATTGTTCCATAATCTTATAATTTTTCCTGCATCAGCTGAATCAGTTTGTGTCTGCATATATTTTTCCCTGTACAGCATTGAACTATTTTGCTAGGACTTAGTGATTAGTTGTTAGTTATACTAAAAAATAACTTTCTAACTTTTCTCAGCTGCAATCTGCTTTCTGTATTTTGCTATAATATTGTTTATTTACTCATAAAATGTTTATCTACTTTTTCTTCTTTTTTCATTTTCATTTTAGTTAAAATTATCTTTGCAGGATATCCTGTCACGATATATAATCTCCCCTTACAAACATCCACCCGTCTGGTATTCGTGTTGCATAGGTTCTCTATTTTTTTTTCATTATTATGTCGTTATGTTGTATTTCTGAGAAATTTGTGTCTCGACATTTTTCATTCATGTCTTTTCACTGATGATCTTATAAATAATTGAGACATCTTTTGTTTTGTGGCCGGTGTTTACGTGAACATTTTGATTTTCTACGTTGCATGCTTTGTAAAAGACACTTCTATGTGATAAACAATTCTGATGAAATAACAATTTTCCATTGTG
>NC_142946.1:40259796-40314796 GCF_046866305.1 Octopus bimaculoides
TCCGGGCAATTGGTTGTACTGAAGTAGACAGCAGTAATAACATTATGAAACTTGACAGAAAGAGAGGTAAGAATGTCTTTCAAATTATTACAATTGACTATGGTATTCAGTGATATAATGATATTAATGCACTTCTGTAATATTGACATTCATATCGTTATTAGCTTACCGAAAATCTCATTATGAAATTAAAAGATTCAATGAAGAAACCACACTAAGTCAACCGATGGAGAAACTTCACTAGATTGTAGTAAGTGTGAGGCTTGCGACTGAATAGCATTCCTATTATGACAATTGCTGTCAATTTCAACTCTGAAGTTGATTAGGATTCTGTCATAATTCTGATGGAGGTTAATCATACACCTGGTACTGACGTTGCGTGTTTCAGAACGGAAAATTAAAGAAAACTACCAAGATGAAGAGAGAAAGGTTGAGAGCAGAAGATATATTTACAAATAAAAGAAATAGTAAAAACCCAACCGACAGGCTGTGGAATTTTGATGAAGATTTCTTGAGTATAATAAACATCACTGATGTCATTGTCGATTATATTATTAGTTGCTCATGTAAGTAGTTCACTATGTCATGCTTGATGAACGGATAGTTCTCCTTAAAACAAAACATGAAGAACCACCTCGACATCGATCGACGATGCGTTTTGAAAAAAATTGGTGGCTCAAATTAAACTCTATATGTAAGCCTTTGCGTGAATATCTTCAAATTATAATCCAAAATAAGGAGCCGTTTTGCAGGCGTTCATCCGTCCAAAAATAACCAACTGACTGACCTAAATTCATTCACTTTTCGATCATATAATGCACCCAATGAGAGACAGGAATGTTATAGGTTGGACAATTACGATTTCAGATCAGGTTGAAATAATGAGCTCCATGTAAAAGATAGAAACGGTAACGGCAAATAGTGTAGTAGTAAAAAGCAACAATACGTAGAACAAATGAATCACTGCAAAATGATAGAATTCTTTACTTTATGTGAAACTGTTTGATTCTATTCTTAGATATTTTCATGCATATTATTTTCTTTATCTATCTGCACTGGATTCTACATTGAATGTCATTTTTTACGCTTTTTATTTCTACGATTTTCAGCCACTTGTCTGACTCGTGTGTTATTTGTGTGACTTTTGTGTTAATAGCATGATGTTTAGGCAATTACATATGTATGCATGATTGTATGTATGTATGATTGTATATATGTATGTATGTATGTACGTATGTATGTATGTATATATATATATATATATATATATATATATCTCTCTCTATATATATATATATATATATATATATATATATATATATATATATATATATATATATATATATATATATATATATATATATATATATATATGTATACATGTCTCTTAAAGGATAGAGCTCAAAATCAATGCATTGAAGATACTTTATTGCAGCAACAATTATAATAACAGAAACAACCACAATAAGCCAAACCTATGCACATTTCAATAGGGTATCCCGGAAAAATAAACCACATCATAAGATGTGGGATACCCTATTGAAATGTGCATAGGTTTGGTTTATTGTGGTTGTTTCTGTTATTATAATTGTTGCTGCAATAAAGTATCTTCAATGCATTGATTTTGAGCTCTATCCTTTAAGAGACATGTATACATATATATATACAAAAACTCAACTGTGAGTTTTTGGCTAAGACTGTCAACAGATACTATATATTTTGTAAAATTTGTTTTATAAAAGTATATATTTAATATATATATATATATATATATATATATATATATATATATATATATATATATATATATATATATATATATGTATATATATATATGTATATATGTATATATGTATATGTGTGTATATGTATGTATGTATACATGTGTGTCTACGGAGGCGCGCGTATACCTCTGTTTGTGTGACTGCTTCTGCACATATGCGAGTGCGTGTGCGCGCATCTATGGTCATCCTTTGGTCACTCGTCTTTAATGGTCTGACATTAGACTTTTGAAACAAATGTGTTTTAAATTCACAGTATTCAGACTTTAATCATTTTTCTCTTTTTTTTTTGGCATTCTTTGAAAATGTGATTGATGTTGTACATGAAAAAGCCTTTGTTAGTGATCGCATACAGTTTGTAAGGAGCTAAATTTGTATGGTTTGCCGAGTAGTATATCATTCTAATTGGTTCAATACATTGCGGAAGTATAGATTGTGTATTAATAGACAATCAGTACTCAAATGAAGTTGAAATTATGAGTTGGGCACGATAGGACTATGTTGTTGTATCGACTCTTTTATATGGTTGATCGAACAACAAAGTAGCACAGGAAGTATAAAGCCAAAGATGTAAGTAAAATGTTTGTATGGCTTTATAGAATGCGAATATACCGAATATTTTTTATGCTGGCCATATTGAATTTTCTTACTAATGAAACTTTGAATACATGAACATAATATACATTTTACGTAGCAAAGATAACTCTTGTTGAAATAGTTAATGGTGTATCGTTAACAAAATATATTAAGAACACTAAAATTATGGAGATCGACCAAGCGAATAGAGAAGAAAAAGCATATCATTGAAAATAAACCAATTTAAAACGTTTTGGAATTTTAAAGATGAAAAAACATTACTTTAAATACAGAATTTAGTAAAAGGCTTATGCAGAAAACACAGGCAATGTGTACTATTTGAAATGTGTGATGAATGAATATATCTGACTTTATACGTAATTCTGCAATTAGTAAGAACATATTTAATATAAGAATGACAGCCATTGCATAGTATTCAAGATGTAACTAATTGTTCTAGACATTCCTAAAGAAGAGTTATGAAAACACATCGGAATCCAATATCACAAGTGATACGTTTCGGAATAGAAACTTTCTATACATTGATCAAATATTTGAATGCAGATGGCGCTAGTGGATTGAAGTATGTAAACTAGTTAATATAACAAGACGTAAGATGGATGGTCAAAGAGAGCAGAAAAGTGCGAAGACATCAGCCTAGATCATGAAAAATTATCAGCCGAAACCTTGAAGAATAGAGGAGTCTGACAAAATTACACAGGACTCCTTTCCGTCGTAGGAGGCAATACTGTATACATACAAATGTGCGTGTGTGTGTGTGTGTGTGTGTGTGTGTGTGTGTGTGTGTGTGTGTCCGTGTGGGTGTATGTATATGTGTGTTTGTGTGTGTGCACCCACGTGTGTATAAGCAAATGTGTTTGTGTGAGTGTAAATGGAGTAATTGACAGAAACACAGAGAAGCTGTCCAACATAGACCGAAGCCATGAGTGTTTATGAAGAAGATGACATTGTTAAGTAAGATGTGTTCTATTTAAGGAGGAGGAAAGCAGAATCGAAGGCACTCAATGCAGTAATTGGTAATCAATAGTATCCACTGCTGACACAAATCCCCAGCGATTGGAGGAATGCATTCACGCTGATACACGGGCTTACGATACATTGTCTACGTGTGGAGATGGAACCATAACAACTGATACTCAATTTGAAGAAGGAAGGAAAGGCTGAGTGACCTGAATAATAATAATAATAATAATAATAATAATAATAATAATAATAATAATAATAACATCGAAAAGTACCTTAGCAATGAGAACCGAGGTTCGAAATTTCCACAAGACACCTGATGAATGCTGAAGGGTACATCAGCCGAAACGTTGTGTAACAACAAACAAGATGGGGACAAATATCTGTCAATCCTAAATAAGTGAAGAACTGCGGCTGTTGCCACTGACGTTTTGTTAATATGTCATTTCCACAAACATGCTCGTTTACGATTAATTTAACCCTGTTCAAAAGCCTTTTTGAAAATAAATCCCTATTTTTGCATTCAGCAAATATTCTGTTCTTTTTTTTTTCTTTATTGACAATATTTAAATACTTTTAAATACGGTAAGCTGACAGAATCGTTGAACAAAATGTCTAGTGGCATTTCGTCCGTATTCACGTTGACGGTTTAAACTCCAGTGAGATCAGTTTGGCCCTGCAGACTTTCGGTGGCGACAAAATAAGTACCCGTTGAGCAGTGGAGTCGATGTAGCCAAGTAAACGCTTTACCCCAACTTGATGACCTTGTGCCAAATTTTGAAGCTATTATTTAACGACTTAAATAATTCACTACTGAGTGTAGTGCCTCTACAAACTTATTATATGTTAATTTTATGCTTATAACACAGTGAATCATTTTTGGTTTTCATTTTTTGAGAATGTATAGCAAATTGCAACTCAGTAGGAAACTGAAAACTCCAACAAATACGTTACAGCACGAGATTCAATAGCTACTACTATTTCATTTTGCTATTTATATTTTGCAGTGTTGGATTTCTCCGTTTCTCCTGTGATAATTTGCTGCTCCAGCCAGATGGTATTGTAATTTTGTATTACACGGACAACTGTAGTGTGAGCCGAATAATCTACGAACTTAAGAAAAGTTTTCTTCCACGAATGTTATCAAAATTATAACCAGTTCCTTAACAAGTCTGATAGTAACAAGTCTGATAGTAACAAGTTTGATAGTAATGGCATTAATTTTGAAGATGGCATTTCGTGTAAATTCAATGAATATTCTCCCACACCAAGCATGTGTTTGTTCATGTGAATTGTCTATGTATGTAGGTATGTACGTATGTATACAAGTATATGTACGCCAGCAGGCATGTTTATATGTACAAAAGTAAAAGCTAACTAGAATCAGGCGCAATCATGTATATAATTCATCAATTGGTATTTGGTGGTCGTGCTGATAAAATTCTTATGACAGTTAATACTAATTTCTGTGAAAATTTTAGCTTCCCGGGAATAGGCACGGAACGAGTCTTACAAATATATGCAGCAGCTTAATAAGCTGTGTATTTGAATATGCCGGTAGACAGTAATTACAGACCTGATAAGCTGGTTGAGTGTATTGGCAGCAGTGGAAGAACACAGGCCCAGGGAATTCTAGATGAAAAAAATGTAATTTCTCACCAGGAAGACACGTTTGCAAATTGATCGCAAACATCGCTAGATGCTACGGTAGCGCACACATAATTTTCCTCTTTGTAATATAGGTTGATAAAAACTTTGGAGCTATTGTCAACGTTTATTAGACATTGTTTTAGTAATTTTTGCAAAGGGAGAGTTAGAATTGAAATTGTACAAGAGAAACAGAAGGGAAAAATAGATAGAAAGAAATATTGAGAACGATACATAAAGACAGAAAAGGTAGATAGATACAATGTGATATTGAGTAATAAATGAAGAATATAATATTTTAGAGAGATTTGAATGGGAAAGCGAATAATCTACGGGGCAGATGGGTGGAGGTTGAAAAATAAAAAGTCCAAATTAGCTTACGGTAGAATAGGTTTATGGTAATTACTTGCCACAAGATAATAACACTGTAAACAGTTTCCGTGTGAAGTTACCTTAATTATCTGATGTGTTGAGCACAGAGAATGGTATTACATACAAGGGTGAAATTATCTGATAATTACTGTTCTCATCTTAACCCCGTTCAGGCGATATATGTTTTCTAAATTTGATTATCATTATGGAATGCATTACTAAAGTACATAAAAAAGAAGCATTCAAAGACATAAAAACATTCATGCTAACACATAGGATTACGCAGATATCACCCACACTCTCAAACACAACTGTTTGAGAGTGTGTGTGTGTATATATATACATCTATCTATCTATCTATCTATATATATATATATATATATATATATATCTTTATAAATATACCTATATATGCATAGGTGTAAACATATGTATATATATATATATATATATATATATATATATATATATATATATATATATATATATATATATATATATATATATATATACTTACATACATACATACATACATACGTACCTATAATCGTCCTTTTATCCTATTGTTTCAGTCATTAAACCGCGGCGTTGCTGAGGCACCGGTTCTGGAACATTTTAGCCCAATATATCACTCCTACTACATTCTTTAAATCTTGTTACATATTCTATTGGTTTCCTTTGCCAACCCACTACGTTACGTGGACATAAATACTCCAGCACCGGTTGGCAAGCAGTCGTACGGGACAAACAGATACAAAGACCCACAGACACCCAGTTTTATATATATATATATATATATATATGTGTGTGTGTGTGTGTGTGTGTGTAGTACATCTCCAGCGTTAGAAGCTCTGCAAAGGCAATGGAAATAATAATAATAATAATAATAATAATAATAATAATAATAATAATAATAATAATAATAATAATAATAATAATAATAATAATAATAATAATAATAATAATAATAATAAGAGCGAATAATGCAGATATTGACAAAGCCCTTACCCACCAATGGTTAATGGCCTCTGGCTTGAAATCAGAAACAGAGGGGTTTATCATAGCAGCCCAAGATCAATGCCTACCTACAAAGAACTACCAGGCCAACATATTAAAGAACCGCAGCCCCCCATTATGTCGTATATGCCAACAACAAAATGAGACCATCGATCATGTTGTCTCCATGTGCAGTCTGCTTGCGCCTACAGAGTATCTCAACAGGCATGATAGAGCTGCACAATATATTCACTGGCTAATATGCAAAAACCTGGACGTGCCCCATGATAAAAACTGGTGGGAACACAAACCACCCCCAGTACTTGAAAATGATCACATTGCATTCCTCTGGAACTTCACCATTCAAGCTGACAGAAATATAGACGCAAATAGGCCAGACATACTGAAAGACTTCAGACAAAAATCATGCCTCCTCATTGATATGACTGTCCCAATCGATATAAACGTATCTGTCAAGACCTACCAAAAACTGAGCAAATATAAAGATCTTGAAATAGAAATTAGCAAAATGTGGAATCTGAAGACGAAAACAATACCTATTGTCATAGGTGCCCTGGGAATGACAGTGAAACGGGCTGATTACTACCTGGCTCAGATACCAGAAAACCCCAAAATGGCTGAAGTTCAAAAGATAGTGCTCATGGGAACTGCCCATATCCTACGTAAAATACTGTCTATGTGATCTCAAATTTTAAAGCAAACACATAATTTTCTTATGGTTTCTTAAACATTCACTTGAACAAAACTGTACAAATCCAAATATATGGTACCCTAGGCATAACACCTACATGAACTTCTAACTTGTTGTCTCTTGAGGTCTCTGGGTGAGACTTGGATCCAACTTGTACAAATGCAAAACAAAAGTCAAACATAAAATAATAATAATAATAATAATAATAATAATAATAATAATAATAATAATAATAATAATAATAATAATAATAATAATAATAATAATAATAATATTGATGATGATGATGATAATGATGATGATGATGATTCAACAATAAACACAGTAATAAAACAATCAAAATAGCATAGTGGTTGACGTATCTTCATTTTTAAGCTTCTAGGAGCAACGGCAATAAAAGAAAAAAGCAGTAACATCAACAAGAAAACAATATGATGGCTTGGAAGAAATGTTGGAATGTTTAACCTTATCTGTTTGCCGGTTGGTTCGGTTCCTATAGTATTGTGTATTTCAATTACATGGCGTTCATCTTGCCATTTCATTCTAGTGTATAATGAAAATAAACAAACCTGTACGTTGTTTTTCAACATACTTGGAATGGCAAGAAATACATCCTGAGAAAATTTAGTTTTCAACCACATGTCATTCGTCCCCTAAAAAAGTCGTATTGCCATTACACAAGAACTTTGCGATACAACATTTTGGGTACTTCAAATGGTCCAGCTTGCTTTATTGACCGTTATCTCGAAAGAGATTCAAGTAGAAAAAGAATCCAGAACTTTGAAACAGTGCCTGGACAAATTCTTCAAAGAAGTAACAGACAAACCACCAAAAACTGGACAGTTCTCAGCCAACAACTCCTTGTAATTTCTCAAGCAGTTAATGATATTCCGAAACCAGTTATTCTCGTCAGTCATTCCACTGGGCTTATGTTCATCCACAGGTCGGAATCCAGTAAAACGTTCCAAATATTTTTATTCCATATATTACGTTGAAAATACATTGGTATCTATCGTATATTAATAAATGCTGCTGCAAGCTACGTCTCTAGAATATCGTTTCTGCTTTAAACAAGTGCTTGTAACATACTCAAGTTTTTATATATTCTGCCCCATATTTCCTCCTTATTCTCCAAATCCCTTGACCTTATGAATCATGTTTAGGTCATCACCATTTCCCGCATTATTATACATATTCATTTTCAAATATCTTTACTATTCCCTTTTTATGTTCGTTATCGCTTGCCGAGTCACTGCAAAATAACGTTCCTGTTTCAGTCAGCAGCGAATGAATTCATCGAATGATGTTCTTTTTTTTCTTTTCTTTTCTTATGAACAATTCTTCTACAACACTTGTTCTGAAGAAAATTGCTTATTCTCAAATGAATAAGTTAATGTACGGAAAAAAAAGAAGAGAAATACATATTAGTACCGCAGGAAGCAAAATGTGTTAAATGCAAAGCTCCGAAATGAGAAATGAACAATCCGAACAATGTGTTTCTATTCTATTCTTCGCAATCCGTCTACTACATTTAACCTGATCGTTGACCGAGCAGCAGTGAAAGGGTTCACTAATTTAAAAGCGTCTTCGTATATACATTATTTATACATATATATACACACAATATATATATATATATATATATATATATATATATATATATATATATATATATATATATATATATGTATATATATATATATATATATATATATATATATATATATATATATATATATATATATATATATATATATATATATATATATATATATATATATATATACATATATATATATATATATATATATACTCACACGTTTTTTTTTTCTGTTTCATTTCGTTTTCCCATTCATAGTTATTCATTAATGTAAATACGGTTTTACGTGAAAAGCTCTGTTGCCTAAAGAATTACACTAAGCAAAATGTGTTTCATTAGAACAAAACGAATAAGCTCACAAACGTATTGAGAAATGTTCATAGAAAAGAAAGGAAAAAATGGTGTCGATGAATGATAATTGTAAAATAGCAATAGGTTATTCCAGAGAAATCTATTCAAATTTATGAGTATTGTTACATGCTTTTATCGGATTGACCAAATGACGTTCCTATTCACAATCTAACCGTATTCTACAAAGCAGCAAAAATAAAAACGATCCCCTTTGGGGGAAACAAGATTAGCAATTGTAAGATTTGTCGTGAAATTGCATTATTTCGCAAGCCGTATATGTACGTATAGATGGTTACGGAAAACAACAGAAAATGCATAAAGAATACGCATATATATATATATATATATATATATATATATGTGTGTGTGTGTGTGTGTGTGTGTGTGTGTGTGTGTGTGTGTGTGTATATATACATGCATACAGGTATTCATACATATATGTGTGTATGTATGCATGCATGAATGTATATACGTCATCCGTACGCCTTATTGTTTTCGTATCACTTTCGATAAACTCTCCACGTTAACGATGATCATTCCCTAATATTAACAAATTCTGAAACATTTCGAGAGGTTGGTTAGAATGGATCAAGTTGTCTCTGAAATTCAATGTGATGAAATAAAAGACAAAATAAGGTCTAATAGAATACTTGTTCAGAACCTTCGTCAACGAAACTGCATGCAATAATGCGTCAAACCCAAAGGCCGGCCTCATTTTGCTAAACGCTTGCTTTTCCACTAATAATAATAATATTAATAATAATAACGATGATGATGGCATTGGTAACTTTTCCAGAGTTCCAGTAATCTTTACTTATAACATTCAAATTACGACAAACGTAAATAAACAAACGAAGTTTGCTTTTAGAAGCGTTGAGATGTCTTTTAGAAAGTTAAAGCAGTGATTTTAAATTCTCAATAGCAGAATAATGCTAATAATATAGCCTGAACAGGATAAACTACCCCTATTTTGCAGAGAAAAGTGTAGGTGGCTAGCTGTGGACTCGAACTCACATCCCCGTGATTACATGTCACGATGCTTTGACCGATTAAGCTAAACTACCCACTACAAATTCCTCTGCAAATTAAGATATATAAATCTCGCTTTATGAGACACTCTCATATGTTAAATTCAAATTACGACAAACGTAAATAAACAAACGAAGTTTGCTTAGAGGAATTTGTAGCGGGTAGTTTAGCTTAATCGGTCAAAGCATCGTGACATGTAATCGTGACATGTAGCCACCTACACTTTTCTCAGCAAAATAGGGGTAGTTTATCCTGTTCAGGCTATATTATTAGCATTATTCTGCGATTGAGAATTTAAAATTTAGTTATAACCTTTACTTATGGCTTATGCGGTCAATAGTTTTAGCTGATCGAAAAAGAATGAAGGATTTCCATGGCTACAAAAAGTTTAATACGGCCCTCGAATATTTGTATATGCAGTATTTGTGTTCCTAACTGATCGTGAATGGACCAACTTTTCGATCATCGGTCTAAACACATTGTTTTAATTTCTACACTTTACGTAGTGAGTTCTAGTTTCTCGAATGCAGACGTGGTGTTATTCCCCTAGAGACAAGCAGTACAATAACATTACCAAAATAAATTAGCCTTTAACACTATTATCGGTCTAATAGATGCGAGCAAAATAAACATCACTCAGCCTCTTCCGACCAACACTTTGCTATATTGGCTAATTTGTTGGCTGTTTTATATATATATTTAAATCACACTATTCAGTTCGATATGATACTAATTTTGACTGCACTTACAGAAGGAAAACTAGAGGGCGCTTTTGTGTATAAGTCTGTGCAGGTGTATATATTTTGTGCGTGTTTGTGTGTGCGTGTGTCCATAGATAGATTGATACTTTCGTACACACACACACACACAGACACACACACACACACACACACACACACACACGCACACACACACACACGCACACATATCTATATTCAGAGAACTCTGAAATATAAACAAAACTTACATCATATAAAATTAATTAAATGTACTGAACCATGGCAAGGAGTCTAAATTAGATATAATGAAAACACGCCAATAGACAAAGGCAAGGTCGTGACAGATTCCCTAAATCGAAAACGGAAAAAAGTAATACAATAAAATAAGATAAAACAAATAACAAAAATAAACACAAATAAACACATTAAGCAAAGGGAAGTTAAAGAACTAAACCTATTCCGAAACAACATTTCACAAGTAATCAATCTAAAATGCAGTGTATGAAATTAAAAATTTATATCCGATTTCACTTTCTTTTACATACCATCATTGAATAGAGGAAGATTTTTTTTTTTTTTTTTAAACTCAGTCACGTACTTTGTTGCCATTATTTTTGTAAAGTATTCCCCAGGCAGTTCTGATTGAACAGACACAGTCATTGGCTTCACCACCGCGTATTTATTAGAGTCGCTGTGAATAAATATTTCTAGGAATACACCCTCCAATGTGTTGCTTCCGATATTGTTTTAAGCCGATAATGTAAGTTTGACTAATGATATGGCTACCATTTCAGCAAGGGTGGCTACTGTGTAAAATGTCCTTCATTAGCTGAACATCATGATTATATATCTCGCTGTGGTTTATCTGTTTCCCAGGCCTGATCCAGGAGGATTGGGGTAAGCATCAACTCTACCCATTCTTCTGTTGCATTTTGTTTACTTTCTAATATAGGCGAAACTCAGCATAACATAAGAATAACTCCACCCAAATAGAAATATTGTGTGTGTGTGTGTGTGTGTGTGTGTGTGTGTGTGTTTGTGTGTGTGTTTGTGTTTGTGTGTGCCTGTGTGCGCGCGCTGTGCGTGTGTATGTGTGTGTGCACGTGCATGCTTGCGTGCGTGTGTGAGAGTGTTTACAAATAATAATTTACTAGCATTGAGAGATATAAAACACATAATATTAACGGTAGAACTCGAAGTAAATAAAGCTATAAACATTAGCATGTAGAATATTGTGTATGAACTACAATAAATCTTCGAAACAATTTTCCTGAAGAAACATTCCGAATTTTCTCGATTCATTTTAGAAATTTATATCCTTACCAGACAGGATTGTGAAATGTTCAATTTAGAGACTTCGAGCGATATATTCTTACAGATTTTTAACGTTAGAACTATAGAGATCTGAAGTGGTATTGTTTATTCAAATCTGACACTAATATTGTATAAGATATAATTTATAGTTAATGATATACTCTGTCATAAGATTTTTTCTGCACATGGAGAATTTGAACACATCATGGGAGATAAAGGAAAACGAAACACGAATTTTACACAGTTTGTATATGCCCGCTACTGTTGTTGCTTCATTCGTTCTCAAACAGTGCTCCTAATATGTTTGGCTTATCGTTAGATGGGTTCCAATCAAGATTTTATTAAAGAAGAAACGCTGTTGATTGTGGTAGGCCCAGTAGATCAAGTGATTGTTTTGATCTTAGTTGCAATTTTGCAATTTAAAAAATGTGTGTAATTTAGTTATAAACTGGTAATCTGACGGTTGATTATCTTAATGTAACCGCATCAGCGCCAGTTGTAGTAAGTCGTGACACTTGAAATACTGGTGCTCCCGATGCAATAAAGAGACCGTAATCAAAGCTTGAATGGGTTCTACTTGTCGTGTACGCTTGAAAAACATTATGGAAGTAATATTAATATCTAACTGTTCTTGCAGAAATTGGCAAATGTCAATTTCTGGAAGATCTCCGAAATACTATTTTTGACGTCTATTCAAATACATATTTGTGCGTATGTATGTGCATCTATGAATCTCATTCTCTCACTCCCTTTGCCTCCTTGTCTCTCTACGTACATTTAAAGTTCATGTATACAACTCAGTTATGAAGTGGTGAGCTCGATTCCCGGACCGGGTTGTGTTACCTTCTTGAGTATAACACTTTAATTCATACATTATTTACATTTCACGGATATTTGTCCTCCTCCACCTCCTCTTCCTCATCATCATCATCTTCTTCTTCTTCTTCTTCTTCTTCTTCTTCTTCTTCTTCTTCTTCTTCTTCTTCTTCTTCTTCTTCTTCTTCTTCTTCTTCTTCTTCTTATTATTATTATTATTATTATTATTATTATTATTATTATTATTATTATTATTATTATTATTATTTTATGTTTGACTTTTGTTTTGCATTTGTACAAGTTGGATCCAAGTCTCACCCAGAGACCTCAAGAGACAACAAGTTAGAAGTTCATGTAGGTGTTATGCCTAGGGTACCATATATTTGGATTTGTACAGTTTTGTTCAAGTGAATGTTTAAGAAACCATAAGAAAATTATATGTTTGCTTTAAAATTTGAGATCACATAACAGTATTATTATTATTATTATTATCATTATTATTAATATTCAGGTCACATGATAGCGTGGGACCAGATATTTGGGTTACATCAGGCGACGGAGTAACTGTACCACTGAGAAGGTGCATCGGTATCCTCAAAGTTCCTTCTATCACAATATATTGAAATGATGTGAGTGATTTGATAATCATGTAGAAGAGGCGATGGAAACTAGGCAGCTAACAGATGGACTTCCACAACATGTTCCTTAACTATGCAATGATGTCAGCTCCCTCTACTGCTAAATATACTAGGAAGCACTTTGAAGTATTAAATATTTGTTTTCTGCACATTTATAGCCATGACATAAAGGGTTAAATGACATTTTGTTATTAGGTAGCTCATCAATAACTAGTATTATTTTACGAACTACTGCTATTTTTTAAATTTTTAATTGCGATAAAAAGATTTAGTTAGCAGAGCCAATCTCGTATTTTCAAGAATGAAGTGTTAGCAACAATTACAAAATAAAAAGGAAGAAAATAGTAATAAAATGAATATAAATAGTAGATCAGTAGATTAGCTGCAAGTCCTAATTTCCTGTTTGATAGACTACACACTATCTGAAAAAAATGTGGCAAACGCAAAAAATAATGTACAATAAAATAAACAATATACAATAAAAAAAGTAGAAAATAAACAATAGCCCCAAACAAATAACTATAAAGAAGAGAAGTTCACTTTACAATATTTAACCTATTTAATTAGGAATTCTCAAGCAATTAGGCCAATCCCGCAATCTTCTCATCAAAATATCAGTCAATAGTCTTTGATATACTGAAAAATCACTGCTAATGCTGTTAAACAAACTGTATCGCAAATACAATATAATCGAACGCTATTATAGAGTTATCGATCTCTTAGCTACCAATACAATGAAAGTGTTATATATTACGGATTTAGTGTGTGTGAGTATATATATCTATACACACATATATATATCAGTATACATATGTGTGTATGTATATATATATATATATATATATATATATATATATATATATATATATATATATATATATATGTGTGTGTATTTGTATATGTATATATGTATATATGTGTATATGTATATATATATATACATATATATATATATATATACATACATATATATATATATATATATATATATATATATATATATATATATATATATATATATACATATATATATATATATATATATATATATATATATATATGTATGTATATATATATATATATATATATATATATATATATATATATATATATATATATATATATATATATATATATATAATGGATAATTGCATAATTGCAAATGTTTATTCATATATATGGGTGTGCGTGTGTATGCGTGTTCAACGGCACTCCGCTTTCGCAGATTTGAGGTCGAAATTAATTAAAATTCAAATAAAAGACAATAGCAACACGAGAAAGAAAAGAAAGAAAAAAAACAGCATTAGTGAGAAATACAATTAAATAATGGTTTCCTTAATTATTCAGGGAGATTGTGTTTTATGAAAATCGAATAGTGATAAATACGTTGATGGAGTGCATATCATATAGCACATTAACAAAGAAAATAGATGTGAATGAAACACCTATTTATGCTTGTATATCGGTCCACGAAAGGGATACAGATGCCCTACAGATTAAAGTATTGCAAATTGGTTTTGTGCATTTTATCCAGATCATACTCTTGGAAGATATACAGAATATATGCAGACCGCAATTATTTCAACAAAAACAACAAAGCTGATTAAAAGTCGAAACATTAAGAGTGTGTTAGTATCGCTTTTCCTTTTGCATTTACCACACGCATGCATTGTAAAATATTATTGTGTTTAAGAAGTGCATTTGGTAATCCTATAAACCCAAGTTCTAAACCTCTTTGCGACATTTTGGGATTGTATTGTGAGACCGTGTCAAACTTCTGTCAACGTTTATTTTCATTTATTCTTTTCTTTCGTTCTTTTATTTGCTTCAGGCATTTGACTGCGGCCATGCTTCGGTCTCTATTTTCCGAACCGCTAATTTACGGGGACGTAAACACACCAGCATCGGTTGTCAAGTGACGGTGGGGGACAAACACAGACACACAAACGTCATATGCCCACGCGCATTTGGCGTAGTGGTTAAGACCGCGGGCTACTAGCCACAAGATTCAGAGTTCGATTCCAAGCAGTGTCCTGCTTGGAATATCTATGTTTTCTACATAGATATTTTTCTCAGTGTTTTAGCTCTGCGTGAATACATATGGAAATATATTATGAATACAGACGCAGCATGAGCGATTGAGTAACAAGTTTGCTTCGTTCGCATGAGCTCGAGTCTTCGATTCTACTTTGTGGCATCTTGGGAGGATGCTATTTTATCATAGCTTCGATAAAAGACTCTGTGATTGAGCAAAATCTGTGAGCGTCATCGGGCAAAAGGAAAATATTTTGAAACTCCAGTTTTTGTCACTAAATACCCTTCATAGGTTTCACCTGTTTTTTGAATAATTGATGAGAAAAATTGGAGTGAAATGACTCGGAAAAATTCGCATGTGTTTGTGAAATAAGTCATAAGAATTACATTGATTGATACAAAACTGAAACTGCACGCCCGAAAAGAAATCACAGCGAAACGCAACTTCTAAAACAATTATATGATAAAGATATCTGTATAAAAACGAAAGACAGAAACTGTAGTAACATAGAAAGGATTTATTCTGGTTCCCACGTATATGAATGTTCCTTAGCACTGAGATGATAAGATATAAAAGAGAAACTTAATCATCATAAAATACTCATTAAATTAGCGAGTGAAATTTGAATTCAATAATTAGTTTCTGAAAATAAACTATGCATTTCCTACGAGTTAAATCAATCTTCTGCTTATCAACTTTTCTACCTGCATCAAGCTCATATCGTATTTTCTCCTAAATTAATTATTTACAGAGATCTATCGTGTTTCCAGAGAAACTGCTGTGTTTATTTTTACGTGAAAATGTTGCCTACTATATTATGCAGCTGTAAATTGAACCTTTTGTCATTCAATCAATTTTATGCTGTCATACGAGTGAATACACTTAAGATATTAACTGCGGAGCAGAGTACGGAAAGATATTGAAGTGGTGAGGTTAAATTTCGCTGAGTTTTCTGTTCCATTTATCTAACATTTATATTTGTCTGAGCGGAATTGTAGGCGAGAAAATAAAGGATCCTGTATATGGTAACATGATTTGCTAAGCAGAACAGGCAAATATCACTTCGAATAAAGGCTATAGTTTCGAATAAAGTGTATGGTGTTGTGATCAAATGGGTTTTCGTTACACAGGAAGATGAATTTGGTAATAAAAGCCTTAATTGACAGGATGGTCATTATTGATATGCCGCTAGAGATAGCCATGTTCATTCGGAGATCATTTAAGTTGAAGCAACAACAACAACCAAATAAAATCTTCTTAAATTACTCTTTTAAAAATCTGGAAAATATGAGTTAATGTAGCTCTAGATATACCATTCTTGACAAAGAAGTGATTGTCACGGCTGTACTACCTTTCTTCATAGATCTAATTTATCATTGCTGATTTTAGTCAAAAGAATCCCTTCTAAAGTTTTCAATGGTCCATAACAAACGTATTGATAATATTTCTTTCGTTTCATATTGTTTTCATTAATTTAGTTGAAAGATCTGGATATGGATCCATGATCTTCAAACCCCGATTCAGGCGAGACTAACAGGGACACAGACACTCTTAAAAGATGGTAAGTTGAGGTAGGGGTAAAAAAAAGCCAATGACTGATTTGAGGCGGATATTATAAGAGGACACAGTGGTTACAATATTTAGTATGGAGGAAATATTCATTAATGCAAGAAAAAGGGAAGTAAGTAGGGAATGCCTAAACAAAATTAGCATTATTTCTCCGTGCTTGCGTAACTGTGAGGAGTCAGCTCTCTCTGGAGAAGAAATTTATACGCTCGATGTAGTTCTAGTTTATTTTCTTCCATGTGGTCTCTGTTGCGTGTATTTGTACGAAGCATATAAACCAATACCTGGGAGAGGCACATCATTATATATCCAGCATGTTTTGTAATGCGTTAGTTACTGTTGCGAACGGATGTTTATTCTGTCTGTGAAGAGGAAGACACGTCTTGTTATCACACATAAATTTGAACATGTGCATTTATAAGTTAACAACTACGTCATAAAATGTACCTCTTATAATTTAGACAGCTATTTTGTAACGATAGGAAACTTAGGCAGTGGGTAATGCTGTCTTCTTGTAATTATTGTCCTATTCTTCATTTCAATTCTAATCAGGATTTCGACCAGTGCACTCCGTGTATATTTGAACTTCAGATGTTTATCGAAGGACATGAATTTAAGGAGGGTTTTCAGCACACTTTATAAACATGAGCCACCTCATAGCACTTCTTACACTAGACATTTTATACTGCTAATTACGTTTCGATGTATGTTTAATATCTAACTCAGTAACAATTTATAGCGTATCATATTCATCTCCCTGTGTCCGGCACATCAAATCATCTGCCATACTAGTAGTTTTGGAAGTAGGCAGTCACTAATTCTATCTCTAGTGTCACAGACAGAAGAGATGTTGAAATCTCTCAGTTTGTGATGTTGCCACATCCGGTTTATATTTAGCTGCCTCATCTTCGGTCTTCCGTTACTATACCCTGAATGATGGTTTCGGAAAGGGCGTCGTATCAGCGTATATGAGGCTGTACCACACGAGATTTTAACGTTTCGTGGCTGTCAGCTTATTTCCTGACTTTTACCTGAACGAAATACAGATTGTCTTGTGCTCTGTGTAATTATCAACATCTTCCCAAGACATCAGTTACTATTTTGTGGCTGTGATTATCGAACAGAACCTTATTATTTCCTCAACTCACATCGATATTGTATATCTTTGAGAGTGCGGTGGTTCCTAGCCTGGCGGTGAATTATGAATCTCCGCTTCCGTGATTCCTCTTAGGTTGATATCATCAGCAAAATATTGTCACCCCGTAACGAAATCCTAACGTTGGATCTTTGACCAATTGTTACATAAACGCTACAACCGACCATGAACATTTAAATTTACAGCAAATGTTTGTGACTTAACACGCGTTCCAGTTCACATGAAAACTTCGTATTGAACTAATAATTTTAGGAGCGTAATATATTTTATTGCCATATGTTTTTTGCAAGAGAAAAAGGAGAGCAAACATATCCAAGGAATGCCGTTTATATTCCGTCAAATATAAAGTACAAAATATGAATACTAAATTGATAGATTGATATGCATAACATGACAGACAATTATATTTCGGATGAAGGAGAAAATTATGCAATTTCGCCTTCACGTAGCTCAGAAGTTCCTAATGCGATTAATATATAAAGATGTTCTTTTCGGCATCATCTTCCGTAGAATTATTAATCAAATTTTATACATTCCAGTTATAGTTGTCTTCTGATAAGGTATTCGAGATAATTAAATTTTGATATGTTTCCTTCACTGCTAATGATTCGTCCTGGAGTAATTTTATTTTCCCCGTCAACTGAAAACGCTGAGCGAAGGTTTGTTGTGTGACAGATATTAATGGAGAAATGACAGCGTTTCAAATCAAAAGAGATTGATGGTTAATAGTTTTACGCTGATTACGTAATTGGATGTCAGATACAAAAAAGAAAACAAAAAGGAACTTGAAGTAAAAAAACGACAAGCAACAAAAACAATAAGAAGGTTAAAAGAAAATGTGTACATCTATGTAACAACTCTATCTATCAGTTAAAGGAAATATTTGAATAATTAATTAAATAAATGAAATCATATAGTGAGAAAATGTCAAATTGACATGAAAAACAAAAAAGAAATTCAGATGTTTCATAAATTAAGCATAGTTTTCAAAATGTGCGTCCTTCAAATAAACATCACATCTTAGCTTATGGCTGTTAATGGTTGATATAAAAACACTGATTGCTAATTACCCAACGTTTTTGAAGTTGGGTAATTCTAATTTTCTATTAATATTTTATTGTTGTTTTAGTTTATTTCCAGTAACGCGCATAAGAGTTAGCAACACATTTTCAATATTCTGACTTAATCTAAAATCTTGAGACACAGTATTAGGGTTACTCATTTCACAAGTTCAGTTCAGATCGTGCAAATTAAGAACGTATAGAAACCTAAAACGCAAATTTTACGGGGAAGAGTATCATGATATTTGTGAAAAATCGGTCGCTATTTCTAGCAATACGTACAACTGCCACAAACAGTCTACCTCCGGGAAAAATATTTGTACTAGTAAAGTAGAATTCCAGGGGAAATTTCAAATGGGTTTAGTAATAGAAAGGAAAGTTTGGGCTGCATCGAAATTGTTGTGCTTTATTTGATTTTTAGAGATTTTGTTAGATTGTAGCCGATTTACTTACATCGATATTATATCTGATATCATTATTAATTTAATCTTGAAAAGAGACACGTGTACAATACTGAACTGTATACGTCAACTAAGATTGTAGTATTACTATAACAACGACCGATAATGTCAATATTGGGACTTGTATTTCCTCACAATCGACTCCACAGAATAAGTATCTGGCAAATAATTGATCTGAAAGGATAACATTCATACGCTTTACTGAAAAGATTCTTCTCGAAAGCAAAATCATATAGAACTATATCTTTATAATGCGGAAAACTTAGTTAGGAATATGAATTGAGAAGGAAGACGGCAATGTAATTCCATTTGTCTCATAGAATTCGTATATTGGAAGAATTTTCAATGATATTGTTAATTACAGAATAAGAAAAAATGTAAGGACAAGAATGAGTCGGTTGGGAATATCTAGGGTTTTCGAAAGTAATATACTCTCAGAATATGCTAAAAGTATGTTTACATAGTACACATTGTCAAACTCAACGAAAGCAATTTCACATAATGGCTTCCTTTGATTCGAAATGCTTTTTCAAATCAGCATTCGTGTATTTTCAATGTGTTTTCTTTCTTATCAACACAAATCAGTTTTCGTTGAAAATGGCGGTAGATATATCGTCAGTTTTGTTGAATAAATATTTTGTCAGACCTACCAAGTGTTTATCCAACGCATCATAGAAGTTACTGTATACTGTTTGCTGTATAATTGAATATCTTAGACAGCAATATTACTCAGATTTTCGAAATAATCAAAATAACGACAAAGTCCTAGAATTTCGTATACACAAACACACACACACACACACACACACACACACACACACACACAGGATCGCACTCACACAGACATACACACATATATATACATGTATATTCTTGTGTCTATATATGCATATGTGTATATATGTATATATATATATATATATATATATATATGTATGTATATATATATATATTTATATATATATATATATATATATATATATATATATATATATATATATATATATATATATATATATATATATATATATATATATATATATATATATATATATATATATATATATATATACAGATACATGTGTGTGTGTCTGTGTATTTTATATACATCCGTACATGGATATATTTTCTATCATCGTATTGCCTCCGTGCATGTAGTTATGTGTATATATGTGTATATATACATATATACATACTTAGGCACATTCATACACATACGTATGTATATATAATTTTCTAATAAATGAATTTCAGTTAATTTCATGCTTGACTATTCGAAAACAATCTTCCTTGAAGAGTAGCTTTCCTTTTCCAAATAGTGACTGTAATTATTTCTAAATGAAAATAAAAGAAATTGTTATTTCTACTAATAAACTATTTTCTTTGAGCATGTACATTGCTTAGTATTGTAGTAGGCGATTGCTTAGCTACAAATACATAACAACTTCTCTATGAATTTCTGTTATATATCTCATCAAACACTGAGATAAACTCTTCTAAATTCTTTCTTCACATTGCTTTGTTATTTTTTTTATTCTATTCTTATCATTGATCATTCAGATTTAGGAACGACAGTGGTCCTTCCCATTTTGTCTGAAATACAGTCGACACTGATATGTCGACTGCGGCTCAACTGTTTCGTAGAACTTGCCTTGATGGAAATGTGACTTTGTCTTTTTAATATGTGCTGTGAACACGTTGAATGTATCTCATCGGTCTCTCTATCACTGTAGCTTGTGATATAATGAAAGTGCAGCACGAGTGATTTCAAATGGACAAAACCTTTAATTTTGCCCAAAATTCCACCCTCTATATCGATATGACTTATGTATGTATGTATGTATGTATGTATGTATGTATGTATGTATGTATGTACGTACGTATGTATGTATGTATGTATGTATGTACGTATGTACGTACGTATGTATGTATGTATGTATGTATGTATGCGTGAATGTATTGCTAGAGATGAACAGCAATGATAAACCGTCACCTTTTAATGGTTTTTGTTTATTCGTGCTTTCATTTGGCCTTAGTTTTTCTTCTCATAGTTTCTCTTCTGAACTTAGCTGAATGCGTGTATTTGTGTTAAATATTTGCAGTATTTTACAATATCCAAACGAAATACAGTATGTTTTATCGATGTAAACTTTCTAACTCAGCCGAAGAACTTTTTTTCTATATGTGTTGTTTTGAAGCGATATTCTGCCACTTTATCTAGCTTTTGAATTCTCTGAAGCATTGACTTACCAGGCGGACAGACTTCCGAATAACTAAATACTGGACTAGTTGAAATTACGTGTACATACATATATATATATATATTTACACATCAACATCTAAATTTATATCGACACCTATCTTCCAATATCCATATCTATCTTGATCTGACTTTTCTGCGATAAGAAAGTTTCTAATACCCTGTTGCTTACGCAGCACGGCGACAATTCACAGCATTTACAATGGCTATAACAGCTGCACATCGATGTTACATAACATCACTCTTAACAACTTTCTTTTGCCGGTTAAAAACTTTTTACTGCCTCCAACATTCCTTCATACGCCAATACACATCATTAAGTCATATTTTGATTCTTCGATGAAACCTCCTGAGCACCTTCGTGACTTGTCGATTGGACTTCCTCCATTTATAAAAGCTGACGAGTTAGTTCCTCCATTTATAAAAGCTGACGAGTTAGTTCCTCCATTTATAAAAGCTGACGAGTTAGTCCCTCCATTTATAAAAGCTGACGAGTTAGTTCCTCCATTTATAAAAGCTGACGAGTTAGTTCCTCCATTTATAAAAGCTGACGAGTTAGTTCCTCCATTTATAAAGCTGACGAGTTAGTTCCTCCATTTATAAAAGCTGACGAGATAGTACACTATTCTCATCGATAAGACGGTGAGCTGGCAGAGTTGTTAGAGCTCCCAAATAATTTTCTGACTGTATTTGTTTAGGATCTTTACATTTGGAGTTCAACCTTCGTTAACATCTTTGCCCTTCAACAGATAGGGGATCAAATTAACAAATATAAACTCAAGTACTATGGTCGATGTAATCGAATAACAACCTTCTTTTAGTAGTGATGGGCTTGTGTCTAAAATTACAACCAGCAACATGAAGATTGTTGAAGCAGCTTGATCTGGGTAAATCGTTAAAACATCGGAAACAATGTTCCTTTGATTTATTTGCCTCGGCCCCATATGTTTTGATTTCAAATAACGCTGAGGTCAACATTAATTTCATTATTCCACTGGTGTTGTTAAAATTTAGAACCATGAAGACAATAGGAGAGAAAACTAACTTTTATCAATTATTTCTGACATTATGTCTAAATCTTTATTTGAATCGCTGTTCTGTTTTCAAATCCTACAAGAAGCAAATTAAACTTTTCATATATCTTGAATCAACAAAATAGTTCTGATTATTTAATAATAATAATAATAATAATAATAATAATAATAATAATAATAATAATAATAATAATAATAATAATAACAACAACAACAACAACAACAACAACAACAACAACAACAACAACAACAACAACAACAACAACAACAACAACAACAACAACAACAACAACAACAATAACAACAATAACAATAACAATAATAATAATAATAATAATAATAATAATAATAATAATAATAATAATAATAATAATAATAATAATAATAATAATAATGATGATGATGATGATGATGATGATGATGATGATGATGATGATGATGATGATGATGATGATGATGATGATGATGATGATGATGATGATGATGATGATGATGATGATGATGATGATGATGATGATGATGATGATGATGATGATGATGATAATAATGATAATAATAATAATAATAATAATAATAATAATAATAATAATAATAATAATAATAATAATAATAATAATAATAATAATAATAGTTATTATTATTGTATTCATCATCATCATCATTACATAATCAGTACTTTTATACAGTGTGTCTATACCGCAGATGTGAACAAAAGGCTGCTGATTATTAGCTATAGACACATCCACATAATTTACAAACTTTTTTCTTTTCTTTTTTGTGTGTATGTGTGTTTTTGTGTGTGTGTATGTCTTTTTTCCCCCCAATTTTGGCAAAGTTAAATATCTTTAAATCACATTTCTATTTCCGTACATTTATGATTATACTCGAAGTAACCTACAACTTCTCACATTATCAAATATTCAAATATTATCAGTATTCTTTCTAACCAATAGAATACAGACTTATAAATTGACAAAGGAAAGAGAACATTTCTTATTAATCACAGATACTTCCTATATAGCGTGTTGCCTTTAATTTGTAATGATTATTTTAATGCTGAGAAAACAAGAAATACATGAATTATCTTACGGAATAAATATTATTATATCGCTGACTATATTAACACTGAAGGTTAACAAAATGACCGAAGATGGCTAATATCGACAAACCTCTTGGGTCTGAACACCGATGAAAAATTAATTGAAATCTACGATGAAAACTTCTACAAGCGTGTCTCGATTAATTGAATATGATATTGTCTGTGTCCAGCTGGTATGTTATAAGGCAATACTGTCTATGAATTTGCTCACCAGGACTGCCATTATGACAGCTACCACTCAGTTACCTATAGCGCTAAAAACATCATCATCATCATCATCATCAACAGCAACACCAACGCCACAACAGCAACAACAACCATCAGCACAGTCAGTTTCGCCTAATGATAAGTTTGAGTAATGCAATCACGTTTGATTGTTTCTTCTTGATTAGAGCGGCATATGTGCATACAACACCGAATACATAGATACAGGCACACGCACACACATACATGCATACATACATACATACATACATACATACATACATACATACATACGTACATACACACATGCATATATACATACATGAAGATGGAATCACGTAGAGACATACACACATACACATATATTGAGAGAGACAGAGAGTGACAGAGATGTGAGATTGAAAAATATATAGGTATATAGATATAGGAAGATATATAGAAACAAATATACACACCCATCTCTCTCTCTCTCTCTCTCTCTCTCTCTCTCTCTCTATATATATATATATATATATATATATATATATATATATATATATATGTATATATATATATATATATACATATATATGTATATATATATATATATATATATATATATATATATATATATATATATATACAGAGACGCACAGATATGCATATATATGCGTATATTGATATATATTGTGTGTGTTTGCTTGTGTGTATATATATGTATATACATACATTTATATATATATATATATATATATATATATATATATATATATATATATATATATATATATATATATATATACACACACAGAGATAGCTAGATAGATAGATAGATAGATAGATCCTCGGATATAAACGCGTTTGTGTGTGTATTTAGGTATGGGTGCATGTTTCTATGTATGTACATTTTCATAAACGACTACCGGCCAGCAGACACTTTCTGCGCATTACCTTTTAATCGTTTGATTGTAAACAACCTGTCAAATAATTGTAATGTGGACACTCTGAACACAGTATACAGAACTAGGCAATTTTAAGTATGTAAAAAGACAACTACAATAATTAGTAGACGTTCATTATCTAATCATATATTGTTGGTAAGTATTGTAAGACAAATTCACCCTGAGTACAAAGAAATTATTAAATAAATTGATTAATAATTTCTAGATCTCTGACACGGAAAATTACTGTAATCTGCTACTGCTAAGTACAGTTGTCATATTTTATAAAACAATCACTAACTTACAGCCAATCTCGCTACTCATAGTTATTGTCTGTTAGATTCTTGTAACTAACTTCTTCACTTTCGTTGTTTATGCGTTATTTATTTTGTCTTTGAAATTTTCTCGTTTCATATCATCACGATTCGAGCACTGTCCCCACATCATACTAGGTTTTACTTTGAGATCACATTTTCGGTATTTGTCTGTTCTCTACTATCTCTTTTGCCCTCACGTTCCTCTCGCTCTTTCCCTTCAGTTTTTTTTCTCCCATTCTTTCACTCTGTCTAGCTATCTAGCCCCCACCTCTCTCTTTTATCTGCATGTTTTGTTTATGAATTTATAATCATCTGCTTTTCCAGTTATCAGTTTATCTGTTATTCATGGCCTGCACCTTTATATTCCTAATCAGTTAAAATTCGATACGTGCAATGAAGACATTACTCCTTCGAAGAGTCCTTCTTAAAATTTTACACGATTCGTCTTCTTCAAGAATAAATCGGCTTCTTTCAAATTTGAAGCTGACCAATGTCACACTCTGCAAGCGTTACGAACAATAGTTGTTACCAAGATAAGTGATTGTTTCTACATTTAATTCCGGATATAGTTGTATGGGAGAAACTAGCAACATTATCCAATAGCGAAAATCAAAATCAAGACATGTATCCCATTCATATAGAGAAAGAAGAGAGGGAGGGTATTCGACAGACGGATATATATATATATATAAGTGTGAATGGTGTTTCAGGGTTAACCTAAATAGCTAGATATACCTAACTATATTACGAGATATTCGTGAAATCCATTTTTCTTTCAAGAGTCTTTCGACGAGAGATGTATTTGCCGTTGAAAGGCTACGTAATGTGAACTTCTCAATTAGTCGTTCGATTTATCTTCCGTGTTATAGTGTCTTTCAGAGCAACGTCTATATTGAGACAAAATAACATTAGATGTTTTGGCTATATTTTTATTATTCCGCACTTCTTAACTATGTATGTCCGTGTCTCTTTCTGTGTATGTACTTATATATTCATACACAGTCACACAAACAAACATATGCATATACACTCACACACATGTATATCTGTATATTAGTATAATACAATGAGAGCCTCCCATGTCTATGTCATTACTGTTTTATATATACGTGTGTATGTTTCTATATCTGCTTCAAATTGTCTGTGTGGTTTTCTCAATAAATATGTATACTCGTTTATTTATATCAAACAATCTTGTTTGATTATCTAATATATCCCTTCCCAAATATATTAGGGCCCTAAAATGAATATTTGCCATATAAAATATGATTTATTATTCTTTTACTAAATCTAATTCCCAGTTACATTAAACAATATTTGTCTTTGGAAAATATTATTTATAGACAAACAAATATGAAAAGAAAATTTTAAAAAAGTATGTATAGATTTAAAGTTTGTAATAAATTTTATCCATTTCATATGAAAAATCGAATTTGTTTTTAAATATCTAATAAATATTATTTTCTATAAATCATGCAGAGTAATATTTCGAGAAGCTAACAATATTGTCACAGCACTAGAGGGGTTTTATATATGCTTTTATTGCAAGTCAGTATTGTGTCTATTTTCTGTATGTATTTAGAAACCATGGTAGTAGTTTTGAATCGCAAAATGAAATGCCGAGTTATTTATTACGGTTCTATTATTTAATAAGTTAGAAAGTTCATTTATTCAACGTTGTAGAGATAATCATCTCTTCGCAGTGAAGCCCCTTTGTAAAAGAGTCGCATTCGCAAGCAAATATGGATCATTATTCAAAAAACGAACGAAAAAATCGGAATATTGCTGGTAGCAAATATAGGAAAAAACCTTCCAGTATATTTGTAATGAAACGGATCTGAGCTGATGTGAATGAATAGATGAAATTAAATTCAAACATTCAGATCAAACAAATGGTAATATATTGAAGTGCAATCTCTACAGGAATATAATCTCAACGTTGACTTCAAATTTCAGACTAGAATACAATACGTTTATTGATTTTATTTCGTATAGAGCATTAGGTAAGCAGAGAAAGATATTTAGTCGAATCTGTGTACGGAATTTTCCCAAATATATCTGTATGTTTGCTATCATTTTTATTTAATTTACTTTACCACCAGAAAATATAATGAAGCAATCAACCGCAATACATATCGGATTTATATTAAGAGATGAAATGTTTTAAATGTGTGAGCGTATGGTGTGTCTGGACTACAAATTAAACGAGATAAGTCGAAATCGACTGTTCCGGTTTTAAAAAAGTCAATTTTAGACTTATCACTTATGCAGAATTAGATGGATATATTTACATTTTATGTTTTACATAAAACACAATTCAACAAATATAATTTGGTGATGGAATAATCTGAGGGACGATGTATTTAAATATATTCCTGTGATATATTTAAGCTTTTCATGCTCTTATTCTCATAATTCCTATCGTTCATCAGCTTATTACATTAGATGCATTTATTCATGACTACGTCTCTTTCTCTTTCATCTTTTACTAGATTTAGTCATTGGACTGCAGCTGTGATAGGAAACCACCTTGAAGCGTGTTGTTGAACAATTCGACTCTAGTACTTAATTTTTTACGATTTATATATCTTACTTTTAACGAACCGTAGGTTACGTGCACTTAAACAATGACCACTTGTCAAGTTATGGT
This sequence comes from Octopus bimaculoides, assembly GCF_046866305.1. Lineage (NCBI taxonomy): Eukaryota > Metazoa > Mollusca > Cephalopoda > Octopoda > Octopodidae > Octopus > Octopus bimaculoides. The sequence goes on from NC_142946.1 coordinate 40,288,095, forward strand.
AGGGTCACAAAGACAAAACATACGAATACATACATACACACACACACACACCACTTGCTTCCATATTTTTATTATAACTCGTCCAAGTTGCCGTTTAGGAGTTCGATTTCGGATGCAGGTAGTTGAGAAGCGATCTTATTCAGCACACAGCCTTGGTTATCTTATCTTTTCGGTACAAAATGACTTGAATCTAAATTTACATTCCTTAATTATTCGTAAAAAAATAGTGACAATTATGTAATGAACCACATCGAGTCGAATATGCTTCTTCACTGTATATTTATGATTCTTAGGTGTATCATAATTAGAAAACAATAATATATGATATCGAGACAAAAATTATATTCATTACCAGAACGACAATGTCAGGATTTTCTCTGATGAAAACTGAACCCCTTACGATGTGAGTGGCTATGCATCAAATTCAGTTTATCAGTCACGAGAGACAAATTAACTTCCGAATAATTAATCAGATATTCCATAAATATTTAGACAATGTGGAGACAGTTCCTGTAAAAGTATTTTATCTCTGACATACCTGTTGCAGTGGAATTGCTTTACTATACAGCTGAAAAGTGAATGTAACACATTTCGCGTTCTTAAAAGTCTGAGATGATTTTTCATTGATATAATAGTATTGGCTTCGACAGACAGTCTCTGATCAAGTCACATTTCAAATAAGTAGAATACTGAAACGGATATGATTTTCGGAACCCAGAATATGTTTCATTTGCATGTTTGTTTGCTTTTTTTCTTGACGCAACATTTTTTTTTTGTTATTCTCTTTTGATGTTACTATCTTCTTTACTCCTCGTCAGCTATGACCATGACTAAACTTTTTACCTTTACTCACATATTTTCCCCAACCATTTACAATGACTTTTTCATTCTTTCAATCTCCAAAAGAGATTCTTTCAATCCCCTATTTATGGTTAATTTATGGGTTAGCTGCTACCAAGTAGTACTTCAGATTTCGCTTCCATTGATGGCTGCCAATCTCTTAATTGATGTGATGTTTGGAGGAGAAAGCAATTTCAAACGGACGCTAATTTGGTTTTATATATTCAGAAATAATAACTGGAGTCAATGTTAACGTGGCACTAATTATATGCGAAGACGTTCTGGATGCAGATTTAAAAGACCTTTCCGTAGAAAGACAAGAATTGTCATATACATTAAGCACATATTCCTAAATTATAGAGTTATCTCTAGAATTAATGTCTGCACATCAATAAATTATCGATGTAATGACCGGCACAACTATATTTAGAGAGCGATACAATTTCAGAAGCAAGAAGCAAACCTGGAAATATACGACTAGTTTTTCTACATTATTTTAAAGTGTACTTTTATTATCTCACGGCTTTAATGTTATTTGAACTCAGATATTATTGAACTGTTCTAAATACTGGTGTGCATTTTATCTGCCGCATTGCTGTTAAATAAATTTAGCTTAAGTAATCAGTTGTTCATTTTAGCTTATGGACGTAAAACAAGCCCAGTAATACCATTTCTGTACCTAGTAGCATAACAATAAAAGTGGTTTGTATTGTGTTGGGCTCTGATATTCAGTACAAATCTTTCCTCATTGTGTGGTACAAATCTGCCAAATTTCAGGAAACACTCATTTGTTTTTGTTTTGCATTGTTATGAAGTGCGGTGTTCTTTTTTTTTGCAGCGGAATTCTTCAGCAAATTATTGTGGAAATTAGCAAAAAGAGAAGACACTCAATATAAAGAAAGCAATGATGGCACACATTCCGTCTGGATCAAATGTTTTCGTTGGGTTGGTGAAGGATACGGTAAACCACATTCATTGAAACCTATCAAATACTGAACAAATCCCGATTGAAAACGACGGCAGGAATAGGTCGTATATTTCATATGATGTCTATGTTTGGAGTAAATGCCGGCAAATAAAATGATTCTGAATCTATATTAAATTCTGTATAAAAATACTTTTCTAACAGACAGACAATAATATTGGCTTCTATGATTGTTTTGAGATAACTTATTTTTCATTTCACAATAACATGATACTTGTACATAAGAACACCAACGGGCAAAATCGTCTTATTTATTTAATTGCATGCATTTATGTCTTCTGTTCACACCCTACTCAATTCAAAGTTGCCTTTCATATGTGTGGCTCAAGGACAAACGTCATCTGTAAAGTTGTGGTTTTCGGTATCTTCATCTGTGTATTCCTCACAAGTAATTTATAGTTGTACCACTGTTAGAAATTATCCTTATTGGATCATAATGCAGCATTTATGGAAAAAAACACAACGGTTTCCAGCTAATTTTGATTGCTAATTCTGCAGCAATAATCCAGATGCGATAAGCCTAAATAGAACATCCATCATCTACTTTTAGATTTTATCTAAATTAATAATATCGTGATCAAAATAAAGTAGACAAGCTTTATTTCACATTTGCAAACAGCGAACCGCAATATAGTTCTTTCTATTTATTTTTCATTGCTAATACTAGGCTTTGCAGTTTATCAAGAGAAACATTGCAGATGTGACAAGTATGAACAATAGACAGTACATGTATAATTCATTAGAAACGCAAACCGTTCATTAGCATCACTTTATATCCTCTGATAAATGATTGAGTGGATATTATCCCTTTACAGAAATGCATGAATAAATATGGGAATTGAATAGTTGATTCGTTACAATTCACAGTATTCGAGGTTGATGCTCCAGTTGCAAATACGTAAAAGTTCCCCTCACAGAGTAAAGCTGATATGTTTAATAATTTCATAAAATCACAAGTTTAAGTAATAATTATTCATTCAAAAATATGTAACATGTACGATAACAAAAACTGTAAATTGGGATCAAATAAATAGATTACTGCTCCCAGGAAATTATTAGGGTGTATGATTGGAATTATTTCTCATCCAGTGACATGATTAATGTTGTAGGGAAAATAGTACACTCCTTCCCACGTGACAAAATGGTATGAGTCAGTCAATGTAAAGTCAGACAGTCAGACGTTATAGGAGGTAAGTAATAGTAGAGTTCTCAGTTCTCATAGTCAGTGTCAGTTACGTGATATATACGAGTTCGAGTTACCATCTAGTTCGACGTGACAAAGTCGTTGTTTTGCAGAGCTATTAGTAATAGCATCATACACGAGTTAAAGATAATAAGACGCGAAATGCCGCCACGTAAGAACCCTATATATAGCTAAAAATTATTTCGAAGCTTAAAATCCTTGTTAGTATGGAATATAAATTCATTTTTTTTTTTCACGGTTTGTTATAGAGTGTTACAGAGTATGTTGGATGTCCTTGGAGATTGCAGGAGCTTATTGAATGGTGAAATCGATGTAGTTATCCTTCTGCATCAATTAACACAAGATTACAAATAGTAAAATCAACCATGCACAACACTAGAAGTTAAAAACAATATAGAGGACGAGAGAAAGCGTGACGAATGAGTTGCCTTCGTTCGAAAAAGGGCATCATAAAATTAGAGAGCGTTTCGAGTTGCACATGTTATAGAAAAGGAAAAGCTACATAGAGAATGAGTAGCCTTCAACTTATGCGTACGTTTGACGTATTTGAATCAACTATTCCAAGGACAGTTAACCAGTTGAACTAAGTCGAAGAGGAGCGTGAGAACAGTAGTGAACGGTCCTTGATATGAGAGTAGTATTCCGTAATATTTCGCAAATGAGATTACTCACTGGAATATGTAGGGTGTTTCGCATAGCGAAACTCGGCAGAGCAGCGTGGAAAATTTGCAGAGCTACTCTACAATATTTGTAATTCGGATATACATCAATGGTAAATTACATGTCATATTATAATACTTGTATATTAATTTATTGCTCACATTTACAATATTATTCCCTTTATATTTAGTGTTTCCGAATGTTAATCTACTTTGTTTGAGCTTGTTTTAGTTTCTGTACATACATCATTGGAAATGCTTCTTCATTTAATTACAAAGGCAAATTCATATTCGGCAATTCTAAATTATCGACACCAATTACAATTGATTTAGATAATTATTACTATGAGACAGCAACAATACTAGACATAATAATGAAACTGGAATTTGAAACGAAATTTTACAAATATGCCACTTACGAATTTGCAACTGTATTTTAGTATAAATTCGCAGATGCTCTACGTTAGAATTTTAGTTACAATATGAATATGATGGAGTCCATGATATATGATATAAACTTGTCGTATTTGAAAAAGATTATACTCGGGGTAACAATGAGTAAACCTCATTTAATATTCCATATGAAACCATGTAATGTTATGCAAATCAATTTTTCGACTGGTTCACGGGGCAATTAACTCATTCTTTCACAAAGGGAACTATGAACAACATGAGATACCAACATATAGCCAGGAATCGTTAAAACCTACGTTTCTGGAAAATAACGTCAATGTTTGGAATTTTGGTCAAACTAAAGGATTTGACCCGAGCAAAAAATTAAAAAATAGCTGTACATAAACATGAAGTAAACGAATATGAAAGAAAATGCGCGCTCGTGACCGTGGGTGGGGGAGAGAACTTGGAAAGTTCACATCGTGAATGTTCCGAGTCGTCTCACCACAGCCAAGAAAACTAGTGTAATAGGTGTAAAACAACTTGTAAACGAATAGGACAAAATTGCGCGCTCGCGAACGAGAGGTGGGAGAGAGGAGTCGGAAAATTCACATCATGTACTTCACAGTTGCTAATGCTTCTCTGTTGGCAGAGGAACAAAGGAAAAGATCGCTCACTGTATTCTTCAAGCTTTGTCAAGTTGATCTATTTGATCAAACCTTGCTGTAGCCTCATATCCCATCGTACTTGTGTTTGAAGATCGAAACGCTTCATCAGACCTACCAAAATCTTGAAGTAAATATCATAAGATGATCATAATATTCATTTGGAAGGCAATGAAAATAAATAGTATGTAATTTTGAGGAACCACATTCTTCTCCAGTGTATTGAATAATTTCCTGTTGATGCATTTCTCAGTATAGAAACCAGGTTACTGCAACTTTAATGTAGTACGTATGAAACGGAGTAGATATACTTGGGATTTCATACTTAATTCATTCGGAAGTAAACTCTGCGATAGAATCTATTCACCTGTAAAATAAATGCAGAAAGTTATGTTAGGCTATGTGAAGCGTTCGCACATAACGTTTATGTATAAGAAAATAAACCTCTTTATCTACTTATAATCTAAAAGCATGAGTTTGTGCATTTTTAGTGAATTAGTAACAAAGAAACCACGCAGTCGTTAATTTAAATATATAAAGAGAGAGAGGTAGATAGATGGATAGATAGATAGATAGATAATAGACAGACAAGCAGATATACAGACAGACAGATGGACAGATAGATAGATAGATAGATAGATACGTATATGTATGTATATATGTGTGTGCGTATGTGTGTGCGTGTGTGTGAATATGTGCTGTGTATGTGCATGTGAGTGTGCTTAATGTATCTCTCTCTCCCTCTCTCTTTCACTCTCACTGTTTATATATATATATATATATATATATATATATATATATATATATATATATGTAATTACACTGGATAAGGTGTAGATACCGCCACATGTGTGTGTGTGGGGAGGGAGACTTCGCCAGTGTGCGTACTTAATTATGTTTCGAGTGTTTCAACGAATGCAATGAATGTTAACTTTCAGGTATGGAAAATAGAAAATCACGAATGTATAGAATACTTACATATATCGTAATTCCTCAGCGCACTTTGTTCATTTTTATCACAAAACTCTGTGACTGACTTAACGGTAATAGAAACATCGCTTCATTGTTTTAGCAAATGCGTCTTAAAACATTGTTAATTAAAACCAGAAGAAACGATATAAGTACACACACACACAGATACAGAGAAGGAAAGTGAGTGAGGGGTGACAAGCATATCATCTGACGTTGTTTGAGAATACTTACATAACACCAATTAATTTGCTTCTCCTTCTTCCATTTTTGATCTAATCAAAACCGCTGATTCAGATGCCGTCTTTAGCAACCTTGTATGGGCAATTTCAACACCGCATTTCCATTTACACTTCGAAGAAAAATTTAAGAATTAGGTTAATTTGAGCAATAATTTTTCATACGTATCGATAGGCGGATATCGACTTATACTAATTTCATTTCCATTCTGCCACTGCCTTTCTAGCTCTCTCCCTCTCTAACTCTCTCACTCTTTCTCTCTTCATATATATATATATATATATATATATATATATATAAATTTAAGTATAAAATCTATATAAGATTTTGTAAAATACCCAGCGTATAAAACCAATAAAGGTAAAACATTAATACGAAGTGTATAATTTTATAAGTACAATATTATATATAGGGTACTTACGGGAAGTAAAGCCACACGCTCGAGATAGATGCAAAAGGCCTTAAGCTACTTTATCAAGTATACACTCGCGCTGAAATCGAGGGAATAAACAAAGAAAAAAAATTGAAGAAGTGCAGTCGTATATCGAAACGATTTCAAGGTCATCGTTGTAATACATTCTACTTCTGTCAGTATGATATAACCAGAAATAAATATATATAAACATTTATACACACAATACACACACAACGCATCCACAGAGAATATACAAATGTTCACACTTATACATCTTTCCGTCTTAGTCACGTGTGTATCACCAAAATAATTCTGGTTTAATATTTATCGATTATATTTGATATAGTAACCTTAGATTTTGGCGTCTATTTCCAGCGTGTCGCTTTACTTATCCTAACTTCCCTTGATATAATATTGTATATATATATATATATATATATATTATATACACGTTTGTGTGTGTGCGTGTGTGCGTGCGTGCGTATGTATGTATGTATGTATATTTTTTATATTAACTCATGAAAGCTGTATATATGAGGGTGCATGCACGTATACGTATATATGTATATATATATGTCTACAAACACATGATAAAATGATGAAGATTTCATAAATTAGAGGTTTCTGGAAAAGATTAACTTTGAATTTCAACGAGTTTCTAAGTATTTTTATATATATTTATTTCTACTTTATTTCATATTTTTTCTTGTCTTAGTTATGTTCTTAGTTTCCTTTTCGAGAGAGGTAATTTTTGTAAGCAGCGAAGTGATAAACGAAGAAGGAAGAATGAAAATAACTCGTACTGTTAGTTTGAGCCAATAAAATACCAATGAATGACTAATCAGTTTGAATAGTTGCTAATCATAATGACAAGACAACCGAAGAAGAAGGGGAAAAAATGCAAGTTTAGAATCGAACAAGAAAAAATGGAGGAGAAAGACACGAACAAAAACATAAATACACAACCGAAGCCGGAAAAGAAATTGAGAGGCAATAAGAAGGCAATTTCATCAACAAAGCTATCGGTTGATTTGTCTAAAGGGAAGTATCGGTTGTGAGTAATCTTTCTTTTGAAATATTAGCATTGATGAGGGCAACAGACGCAAAGTAACTAACATACATAGACATAAACCGACCAAATCTACGAGGACAAAAAGAATAATCAATTTTCGCGAGTAAAAAGTTGTAAAAAAAAAAATAGAAAGAACAATACAGAATACCAGCAATATTGATAATGATGATACAGATCGAAAGATGTCTAATAATTGATTTGGGTGATGATAATGATTAAAATGATGATGAGTAGGAGGCTGGTTGAGTGCAGGTAATGGCAATGACAACAATAAAACCAACAAGAGCAGCCACAACAATAACAATAATAGCAATAACAATAACAACAACAACAACAACAACAACAACAAGAACAACAACAACAACAATAATAATAATAATAATAATAATAATAATAATAAGTCTCCAGGAAAGGATAAAATTCCTAACTTCTGGTTGAATGCCTTCCCAGAGAGCCATGAACTGCTAACAAAACTTTACAACGATGTTTTGCAAAATCCTAGTTTGATGCCCTCTTGGTTAGTTAACGGTTTAACATTCCTGCTTCCAAAAAATGAGGAAACAAACGAACCCAAAAATAATCGACCCATAACCTGCTTAACAACAATGTATAAGACGCTAACATCTGTCCTAACCGAGTACCCCTATAGTTTTTTAATAGAAAGTAGCATATTCCCTAATGAGCAAAAGGGATGTAAACGTGGATCTTATGGTTGTAAAGATCAGCTACTCATCAATAAGATGATCTTCGAAGATTGTCACAAGCGACACAAAAACTTGTCCATAGCCTGGATAGACTATAAAAAGGCCTTTGATAGCCTACCACATAGCTGGATTAGGAAATGTCTGGAAATATATAAAATAGCTTCTACTCTGCGAAACTTTTTATCTGTAAGTATCAGATCATGGAGAACCACACTGACGTTGAACAATGACAATGAATCTCTAAAAATGCTGGAGATGTAAGAGTTTCATGTGGCGTTTTCCAGGGTGACTCACTATCAGCACTCCTCTTCTGTCTAGCCCTAATACCGCTCTCAAAATTGTTCAATGATGCACAGTATGGTTATAAAATATTTGATAAGAATATAAATCATCTCATTTACATGTATGATTTAAAACTCTTTGCAAAAAATGACCAACAACTCAAAGGCCTACTAGCGATTGTTAAACAATTCAGTGATGACATCAGGATACAATTTGGCCTTGATAAATGTGCAAAAGCTACCTTTATCAAAAGAAAAATGACACAAACATCTAATGTGAACCTTGACCAGCAAAATGTCATAAAAGGGTTAGAACCAGCGGAGAGCTACAAATACCTAGGGGTAATTGAAGGGGACAATATCAAGCACTCAGTGATGAGGGAAAGGATCAGAAGAGAATGTTATCGCAGGGTGAGAGCAATACTGAAGATAGAGCTGAACGCGAGAAACAGGATCGAAGCGATCAATGTTCTAGCCATACCAGTCGTGACTTACAGTTTCAATATCGTTAACTGGTCAATTACTGAAATATGTAATGTTGACAGAAAAATACGAAAACTATTGACAATGCATAGAATGCACCACCCTAAGGCAGATATAGAACGTCTTTATCTGCCAAGAAAAGAGGGAGGCCGAGGACTTCTACGGCTGGCATTAACAATGAAAGTAGCCACAATTGGCCTAGACACCTATCTGAAAAACTCTGAGGACTGGATGCTAAAACTTGTCTCAAAACATGAAAGCAAGAAAGCATCTTACTCAGTAACAAAACAGGCAAAGGAATATCTAAGTGAATTCCAATTGCAACAATTTCAAGAATTAGACGAACTAGAAACACCTGCAGAAAAAGCTAAGCGCTTGAAAACCCGTGCTAAAATTGCTGCCTTAGATATTATGACTGAAAAATGGCATGCAAAACCTCTCAATGGCAAATACCCAAAGAGAGCGAATAATGCAGATATTGACAAAGCCCTTACCCATCAATGGCTAATGGCCTCTGGTTTGAAATCAGAAACAGAGGGGTTTATCATAGCAGCCCAAGATCAATGCCTACCTATAAAGAACTACCAGGCCAACATATTAAAGAGCGGCAGCTCCCCATTATGTCGTATATGCCAACAACAAAATGAGACTATCGATCATGTTGTCTCCATGTGCAGTCTGCTTGCGCCTACAGAGTATCTCAACAGGCATGATAGAGCTGCACAATATATTCACTGGTTAATATGCAAAAACCTGGACTTGCCCCATGATAAAAACTGGTGGGAACACAAACCACCCCCAGTACTTGAAAATGATCACATTGCACTCCTCTGTAACTTCACCATTCAAACTGACAGAAAGATAGACGCAAATAGGCCAGACATCATACTGAAAGACTTCAGACAAAAATCATGCCTCCTCATTGATATGACTGTCCCAATCGATATAAACGTATCTGTCAAGACCTACCAAAAACTGAGCAAATATAAAGATCTTGAAATAGAAATTAGCAAAATGTGGAATCTGAAGACGAAAACAATACCTATTGTCATAGGTGCCCTGGGAATGACAGCGAAACGGGCTGATTACTACCTAGCTGAGATACCAGGAAACCCCAAAATGGTTGAAGTTCAAAAGATAGTGCTCATGGGAACTGCCCATATCCTACGTAAAATACTGTCTATGTGATCTCAAATTTTAAAACAAACACATAATTTTCTTATGGTTTCTTAAACATTCACTAGAACAAAACTGTGCATATCCAAATATATGGTACCCTAGGCATAACACCTACATGAACTTCTAACTTGTTGTCTCTTGAGGTCTCTGGGTGAGACTTGGATCCAACTTGTACAAATGCAAAACAAAAGTCAAACATAAAATAATAATAATAATAATAATAATAATAATAATAATAATAATAATAATAATAATAATAATAATAATAATAATAATAATGATGAGAATGCTTTCCGAGCAATATCTTTTTCCTACTGATGTGAAAGCTGATGACGGGTATCATATGAAACAACATCTCTAAGTTCCTAGATGAGAACGACCTACTACCAACGGAACAAAAAGGCTGTAGCTGTAACAGCAGAGGAATGACAGATCAATTACTGTATTTCCCTGGTACTTAATTTATTTCCGTTACGTATTTCACTCGTTTAACTACGGTTATACTGGAGCACCGAATAGTACGTATTCTATCAGTATCTTTGAGCGAACCGCTCGATTACGGGGACGGAAACACACCAGCACCATTTGTCAAGCGATGATTGGGGACAAACACAAAGGCAATCACACACACACAAATATACACACGCACGCACACACACACACACACACACACACACACACATATATAGATATGTATATATATATATATATATATATATATATATATATATATATATATATATATATATATATATATATGTGTATATATATATAAATATATATATATATATATATATATATATATATATATATATATATATATATATATATATATATATATATATATATATATATATTTATATACATGACGAGACTCTTTCAGTTCCTGTCTGTGAAATGCACTCACAAGTCTTTTGTAGGCTCGAAGTTATAGTAGAAGACACTTATCTAAATTGCCACGCAGCGCGACTGAACCTAGAACCAAAGGGTTTGGAAGGAAACTTCTTACTACACAGCCACGCATGCGCTTATACAAAATAACTTGTAACAACTTTTTAAACATCGACTAAACGAAATATCCTTCTTAAAATAAAATGTATGCAATTGAAAAAGAAATAAAATAACGCAATCTAAAGGGGACACAGGAGAACATGCGTTGCATTTCGTTGTGTAAATTTGTTGTGATCATGATGAGATAATAATGTTATACATGTTTCAGTGACTAGAAAGGTTAATTACAAGCAAAGAAGAAACACAAAGAACGGCCCCTTATTCTTAGGTTCCTTGGTAGATAATTGAAATAGAGCGCTGGACCCGACACTGTAATCTTCCATGCCAGTACACGTCAACGATATTTCCAACAGATACAAACTTCATAAGGGAGAGAAAAAAAAAGTTGTGACTGTACGAAGATTTATATAACGCAATAACAAATTCTCGAATAATAAATAGTATAAAAGACGGGAAAAAATACTAAGAATAGAAAAAAAGAAACTCAGACTCGGCTGAAAAATACAAACCAGTTGACTGCACAGATAAACATTGTTCCATCTCAAACCAGTGAAAAGCATAATTTTAGAACCTGATGCACATATATATCATGAATCCATAATAGTAACCAAAATAGCGACTCAATATGGGCGACTAAACATACAAAAAAGGAAATCCCCGAATTGTAAAACTGCTACAGAATGTATCCAAGAAAACATGGTTTTACATCAGAGAGAAACGAAACACAAAGCAAAAATAAAGTGGAGAATATAGATGTCCACTATGAGAGAATTATTTTAGACAGAATGATCTTGGGTGTACACTTATCTCCCCACCCAACAGCCAACAGAACACAATCACAAACTACAGTTGAACCACCGGAATTGACTTGGGAAGATTTAATAGAAACAACAAACAAACGGAAAAACAAGAATTAACCAGGAATCGATCGATATGAGTCAACATAAGCCTGTCTGTGGGAAAAAAGGAAGATAAATGTTAGAAGGCTCTGCAAAATATTCTCCATGTCTCTATGGCAACAAAATATTTGAATATTGATGGAATAAATGATTTCCAAAATACTATTGCAGTGATAGTTTTGACTTATTTCTATGAGATTCAATCACATTTAGCCATTTTTTCGTAAGACATAAAAGGAAAATAAAGGGCATACGAATAATAACACGCATTTTACTTTTAGTGAATTTGAAAGGCCCTATGGAATAAGGAAAATACGGAACCCAAATACGGGAGATCTGTGATATGTGCATGTACATGTGTGTGTGTATGCGCGTGCGCATGTGTTTGTGTGTGTGTGTGTGTGTGTGTGTGTGTGTGTGTGTGTATGTGTGTGTGTACAAAACCATTTGGAAGGAAAAGTTAAGCTTCAGAAAATCATGTAAACAACAACACGTTTGATAAGAACTTCAGATACACGAGCTCTTCTTAATTCAATTAAATATGAGCTGGTGTGAGCGAAAATGTATAGCTTTGGGTTACACACTGCCATTAGTGAGATTCAATCAATGCGGGGAGAAAATATAAAACAAAAGCAACATCTGCATCGAAACTAGACTTTGGATCAAATAGGAATATAAGATATATAACTGCACTGTAAACATGGATTAAAATAAGCGACAACGATCTTATGGAAAACACTAAGACATGTATTTATCGGAAGGCTTCCGGAATTGTCAACGACCTTAAACATCGGATGAAGTGCCTAAATATCAATATGTGTGTTTATTTTAGTAAAATTCAATAGGATGCTGAGCAAATCGGACACACTAGATTAAATATAACGATAGAAAATAACATTAATTCCACAAACACAATGAATAAATTAATCCATTCTTTCTCAAATATAATAAATATATTGAAATAACATATATTAAAATATAAGTGAATTATGTCTAAGAAGAACGTGGAAATCATTGAAGCTAGTTTGCATTCCAGAAATCATTTTGCAATGTCTACTGACGAACGCACAAACGGCAACACTAACAAGAAACGATGACAAAAGCAGTAACAACAACGACGAAGACGACGATGACAATGACGCGGACGAACACGTTTAGGTCGACGACGACGACGACGACGATGATGGTGATGACGATGATGATGATGATGATATTTTCCAAGGTCATTCGCTCTCTCTGTTACTTATCGTCATCGCTCTAAAACCCCGCGAAATTATACTGAGAAAATCCTGGTCTGCCTATGAGTTTACCAAACACAAGTAAAAAAGAAATCACCAACAAAATCTGGGTAACCTCAAGATTAGACACACCTTGATTCTCTAATTTAAACAGTGAGAATATTCAGCAAAGATATTGGCCTGGAGTGTGTGATAGATATGTGCACATTACACACTAAGAATAGAGGCCGGAAGATAAAGTCTAATTACACAAAATTGCCACAGGACAATATCATTCGATTGGTATGGAACAATGAGGAATACAAATACCTAGAAACCCTGCAAGACGATAAGATAATGAAAAAGGAAATGAGAGAGAAAATCACTAAAGAGTACAAAGGAGAATTTGGTAGATGCTAAAAACAAATTAAATGGACGGAACATCATAAATCCATAAATACATGGGAAATGTCCGTATTGAGATAGTGTGGTCCCATTCTGAAATGGACAAAGATCGAGCGGCAGGACATCGATAGGAGAACCAGGATGCATCTAACGATTCACAAGACATTCCATTCTAAAAGTAATATGGCCGACTCTATCTACCAAGAAGTGGGGGCGAATTGAGAATTACTAAACGTAGAAGTTACTGTCGATATAGCGATACTATGTCTGGAAAATAATGTCGTATAGAGTAAAGAAAGAATAGTACTACTACTACTACTACTACTTTTAATAATAGTAATAATAATAATAATAATAATGACAACAACAACATCAACATTATTTCAATTGCAGAAGTTATCGAGGGGATTATAAAGGAAATGGGAATAACGTGACTAGTAGAGCTGTTTCAGAACGTCTGTCTCCTAGGCACAGCTAGAATCTGGAAGATACTAATAGTTGAAAAAACCGATAGCAAGTAGGAAACCCGCTACGCATGCGAGACGCCAGGATTTGCAACACATCTGATTTAAAAGAATAACCAAAGCGTTATAAGAATAATAAGAGAAAGACATGCATTTAGGATACATCAACTTAGAAGACACAGATAATTTACCTTTCCTACGAATGAGAGGATGTAGGTTTTTTCTGTTATATGTGAAACTATTACAGAAAAGAAACAGGTGAAAAAATATAAACAGAAAATCCTACTTATAACTACTATCAATGAAAAAGAAAACTTGTCTCGGTTTTCACGGAAATGTGGAAATATAAAACAACGCCTGAAGGAAGAAACTTTCGTCAGGAATATATTTAAAAAAAGCAACAATTTATCTAAAAAAAAAATGGAATTACATGGAAAATGTAATTGTAAAAATGTCATGCAAAGATATTAGTGAAAGGAAAATGAGAAAAGAAAGCAAAATGTGGTTATAATGTTTAAGAAAGTATATTTAGTGCAGTGATCGGTGTGTGTGAGAGGAATAGAGGCCACAAGCGTATAGCTTCATAAGTGAAGCTAAACTATACATATAGTACAAGAGAATACAAAATTTGCTTTAAGATGTCTGGCGGTGTTTAGTCAATAATCAATCGATTATATTTTCACCTTGCTTCGTATTGACCAAAAATGAAGATATATAAACCGACATGAAAGGACTACACACCTGACTAGTATTAAAACGTACCGACAGAAAATGAATTGTTCAAATAATGTTCACAACATGCACCAAAAGGTATCACTATATGCGGGATTTGTTCCTCTTAAACATGGTAATTAATAAACACAAAGAAAGCAGACCATCCAAAATTTTAAAAAACTAATGGGAAAATATGTTTTTATCACTGTATCAGTTCCAAAGACGACTATATATTTAAAACAATAAGCATAACTCTACAAATGGCAACCCTTTCAAAGTACATCTGAAACTTCAGATATACACATTGCGAATCTCAAAATCAGTAAAATTTAGATGATCAGAGTATGCGATATTTTTTCCTTCATTATGATAATTCTTATCAATGAGGATTTATACTACACGCATAATTAACTCAAGTTTATTGCCCCAGTTTCATATATTTTTCGGTATAAAATATTCCCCAGCAGAATCTAAAAGCACTGAATCATATGGATCAATCCGAATTTATCTCGCTTCCGTCTATCCAATCCAAGTACAAAGAACTGTTAAACCCCAAACCATGCAGTTGTGAATGATAGTACTTGTAGTTATTGTAGTTATATAACTAATTGAAGTCTATTCTAATTTTGCAAGTACCAAAGCGTTGTTGAAGGCATTAATTTGTTTGATCTCTATACATTTGTATATACATTTTAGGTTTTAAATTTCACTCTTTTTCGGTACCTTTTTTCGGCACATTTGGTCTCAGTAGATTTATTTATATATATATATATATATAATAGACATCATCGGGTTTCTCTAATGGAGATCTATAAGAAAAAGTAGAATTTAAATATAGTTTTCTCATGAAATAAGAATAATATTTGGAGACAAAATATATTTCAGGCGTTACTCTCCTGTTTTTGAGCTCCCATATTTTACTGAAACATCTTCTGTACCGAAGCATTTTTCGAATTTTGTTGCCGAAAATGTAGTTTAGGATGTGACCAATCTAAAAATGTAAGCATCTAATTTGGGTAAAGACTAAGTTGGTGACAAAGACTAGATGTGGTCATGAGCGTGTAAATGTTTACCTTATGTATATTATATGTGTGTATATACATATACATGCACACACACACACACACATATATGAATGTATCTATACATACATATCTTCGAGTGACGTTAGACGTAATATATATATATATATATATATATATATATATATATATATATATATATATATATATGTGTGTGTGTGTGTGTGTGTGTGTGTGTGTGTGTGTGTGTGTGTAGTCTAACAGTATAGGGCGAAAAGTTTTCTGGTTCATAACTCTCATATGCATAAGATTATTACAAGCAGACGTGTGACTGTTAACAAATTTCCATAATAAGTATATGTATAAAATAAACAAATTCGCCGATTAGTCCTAGTATAAGCTGAAACATGTGCATAGATTTAATACTTGCCTGAAAACAGAGATCAGGATTGTTTTTTCAACTAAACATATAAAATAGTCTTTGAGTGATTAATTCTTAATCCTTGGTAATTAACCTTATGTATCTCTTCCTCAATGTCGCTTATAATTATCGCAAATATTTTGTTTCTTTAACACTATAATTAAGAAGTTTCAATTAATCAAGATTTTTTTTAAAGAATGTTCAGCACCCATCACCAGAATTAATTCAATACATGGCAGAATTATCAGCTGTTAGTTTGACATTTCATTTTAAGATTTCTTCAACAAATAGAAACATTAATATTAATTTTTTTTTTCACGGTTACTTTCAGCGGGCACCAGGTCTGTAAGCTTGGTCAGACCAAAGGATTAAGGAGGATGTATTTCAATTCTTCAAAATTTCAGTGAATTAAGAGATTTAATATTTAATATTGTGAAGGAGAAAGTATTGAAATTTATGAGTTATAAAATGCGTTTAAAACTAAATAACATATCATTCTATGATGATTGGTGGGAGTTTCTATTCGAAAACTTCTCTGAGCATACATCCCTGTAAAATAAGTTTCACATCCCTATAAGATAAGCTTTCATTAACAAAAAAAAAACACATTAGCAAATAGCATTTAGTTTATGTTACTAATTAGCGTATAGATATAATGCATAATGTATATAATATCTGCGGACAGATGTTACTTTAATTATGTACGTCTTGTAAAAGCCTGAGGAGACACACCTTTCATTAACCGCTTCAAATGGCCGTAAGGAATTGACACCTGTTCATCTTTATTACTTATTTATATTCTCTTCACCTAACTTGGAATCTGCACTTCAGAAATACTTTACAAAGTAACTTTATAAAAAGTACATGTCTGAATTACCAAGGGCGGATATCTTCGCTTCGCTGGGTTGCGTTGCCTGCACACGGCAGGAATATTAGGTATATATATGTGTGTGTATATATGTGTATATATATATATATATATATATATATATATATATATATATATATATATATATATATATATATATATATATATATATTACAGTTAAATGGATATGTGTAATTTTGTGTACATGTATTAAGATTTAGAAATTTGTTGGAATCATTTTTCCAGATAGAAGTTACTTTTAATTTTTTGTTAAGCAACACCAAATATTAATAAGAGAATTGGATAATTCATGCCTCATAATTACTTATACTGCTCCGCACCTAGTAAATTTACATAGCAATTGAAAAACTTTACACGCAAAATGTAACGAGATCAATACAGCAATCTACAACAGTATTAGCAAGTATTCCCTTCCAGAGAAAACACCAAATAACAGGACAAGAATCTAGAGTATTGTTTACTGTTTTATAAACCTCTTATATTTTATGATGAGCTTAATATTAAGAAATTGTGTTAGGCTTTATGTTTTCGAATAAAAAATTCAACAATATGGTACGTGCTCACTACAGGGAAGTAAACATAACAATAAGTTTTAATCGCATAATCTCAAACGATGATAAATCATGATTTCTGATAATATTTTACAGTGTGGATTTTCGTATTTCCGATATCAGTCTTGCAGAAAACTAATAGAATTCATTTGGTATTGGAATTAGCTATTCACTGCCAGCGAATGTGTTTGGTTGGATTTCTTTTAAGCACGACGAAATTTTGAAAATGCGTATACGAGATTATAATCACTTGCTTTATCTTCAGCTGGACAATAAAGTGTGTGTGTGTGTGTATGTAGGTGTGTGTGTGTGTGAATTCGTGAAAACGTATGTGTGCCTGCACAGGTTACGAATCCGTCGTCAACCACGAAGCATTAAGAAATACAGAGCTGATTCAAACATAAATATATACGTATATTTGTTATATATATATATATATATAACCAAAGGTACCAGCCACTCCATCTAAATTTAGGAGAAGGTACTGCAATAATCTAGGGTTCAAAGGCCCACAGCTCTTCAGCGCCCCGCCATAAAAAGTAAGAAATTCGCATAAGGTGGGAGCAGATGCATTCAAAAAGGAACTAGACATCCATATTTCCATAATATTGGATGAACCAACAGCCCGACGAGAGGTACACTCGTCACGTGGGAGTGGTGCACCATTATTACTAATTCCTTACAACACTTTACAAGGGCAATCCATCGTCAAATACTTTGCCTAAGATTCCGTACTTAAAGTTCAACCGAAACCAGATCATACGCGAATCGTACTTTGCTGTTACTCGAGAAATTGTACGTTCATTTGTTTATGATATTCGTCTGGTAATTTGCGCTGGATTATATTAATTCCATTTCGTGTTCCGTATTATAGAAAACGCAGTTACGCAACGTGTGGCTTCACTTCGCAAGCGTCGTCTTAAGTGCTATGAAGAAATATATAACAAGAGAACAAGTATCACAACACAGCGAATTCTAATTTAGCTTGGAAATCGTAAAAGCATGTTATCTCTTAATTGGTTATTTCTATGAAAACAGAATAATATTTCCTTCCGACAGAAATAATCTAATATTTTAAAAGAAATTCCCGTGCTGTTTATTTAAAATCCTAACGTGTTTCTCAAGTGGGTGTCATTGCTGAAAGAATAGCACGCTGAAAACTGTTTCCTTCTCTTCATCCGTCTCTTCTAAATTAAATTAATATAAAATTTCCCATTAACTATTATTATGAAATTGAGACAAATATTCCAGATGAAAATTACTTTGCGTGCATTTTCTTAATGATCGTGTTTTATTGTATTTGACTGTTTTGTGAAAGTGAGGCCACGTTATATATATATATATATATATATCTAGATAGAGAGTCATGTGTGTGTGTGCGTGTGCGTGTATACATGTATATGTATATATATATATATATATATATATATATATATATATATATATATATATATATATATATATATATATATATATATATATATATACAAATATATACGTGCGTGTGTGTTTGAATACATATATATTTCCATAGATGAGATCCAGAAATTCTCAATATAGAGGATACTTTGTAGTGCTCAAATAGATTCACACTTTGACTCCGAAGTCTTTCTAGGGGATCGATTCCACAGGTAAAGATTGGATATAAGAGGGATCGAGTTGAGTGGATAGAGAGGCGGATTATGTGGATAAAGAAATTATATATATATTACAGTTTTACATTTTTAGAGATGAGGAATTATTTGCATTATGACAAATGTAAATAATGTAAATAATGTTATATTTATTAAGTATAATAGTTTCAGTATGAAATACTGAAAAATTGTATATGCACAAAACGAAAACAAGAGAAGGCTAAAAGGTGGAAACTTTCTTCACTTACATTGGTTACATCCCCCAAGCAACACGAAAGCCAGTCAACGTGTTTTACCGGCAAAGTACCAGGTGTGCAATACACGATTTATCTACTACTATGTATATGCATATATGGAGCTGTGAGAATGAGTTCTCAACTCTATATTGGTGGATAAATATTCTTCATTTGTTGTATAAACAGACAATATGTTGAGTGAGGTATCTCTCAACAATTATTCGAGTCTGTCACAAGGGACGTTGGTGGTCGCCTCCATTTGGCCGAAAACACAATAAAAAATCATGAGATTTTGGAGTAAAGAGATGAAAATACAACTCAAGGTTGTGGACAACATCCGAACAATTATCCCCATTGCACTAAGTTTCAATTTTATAAATAATATGTGTGCACACACACACACATACGCATACATACATGATGCATATTTACTGTTTGCACTTAATAGTTCATATTTGCGGAACTGTGCGCTCGATTGCGGAGTTTCATGTTTTTCGTATATTTTGGAGTCACAATTGTTACATTGTGCTATCGTGAATGCATAATTTTGGATATTGCTAAGTGTATGTATGTATTTCTATACAAGTTTGTTCATATATCCCATCTGGAGTCCATGTGCACAGAGCCAAGTAATTACTCGGAAAAACTGCGCATGTCTTAAAACCTGCCTTAATAATATATTCAATGTATGATATATGTATTCTATTACAATGACCGGGTAAGTTCGGCAAGATTTGAACTTAGAATTGTCTGAGTAAAGAGAGATATTTGTGCGGAAACTATTAAGCGCCAACGACTTAAATTCAAATCTACTCCATTCTGTTAATAGGAATTCCAAAACCATTATATGAGCATCCTGAAATGCAACAATGTGCGTGTGTGTGTGTGTGTGTGTGTGTGTGTGTGTGTGTGTGTGTGTGTGTGTGTGTGTGTGTTGCAAGATTCCTCATATCATTTCTTGATACTTAGCTGTAAACCGGTGTAGCATGGTACTGCACACAGAGTCGTAACACTACCTTTAGCACAAAATTTTGTCTTTGGTATGTCGCACTCGACGTTTGTTGGTTGAAATTTGAAACACAATTGATTTGACCTCTACCAGGATGTCTCATGGCCTTTGAAGTATTTCGCTTTTCCAAAAATAGAATAGAAATTAATTATCTTCTTATCGTTGGTTATAAGATCAAAAATCCTGAAGCTATTTATAATGTCATAAATATGTTGTTGTTGCTTTTTTTTATGGTGAGCATTTATTTCACTAGAAATTAATCTACGTCAGTGTCTATTAATGGAGAATGGCAAATCACTCAGATTCATTACTAGGAGAAAACGTCAGTATCAAATGTTATAGTCATCTGATTTTTAACATATTTGATTCAGTTACTATCAGTGAGTTGAATTCACTAAAAAGGATTGAAATTATGCAGTGATTAGAGGATAGTATTGGCATAGTTAATGATATGTATTAGAAGAAGAGGTGAAAATTCTAATTTTGTCCTTACTTCTCCCACCCCCACCCCAGATTAAAGCATATTATTCGCTGTGTAGGCTGAACTCATATACACACACAAACACACATACAGTAACATCACAGATGGTCACAATAGTATCAATGATAAAACTAACAATGACAACATCAACGGTGATGACTACGATGACAATAACAACAACAACAACAAAAACCACGATGACAACAACGTGGGTGAACACACACACATGGAGAGATACTGGAACTGTTCCAAATTCCGGGTCTTATGACAACACATATTACTGAAAGAAATATTTAGGACAGCATATGACTAATATCAATGAATCTGTGGAGTGAATTCACTACATAGTTAAGAGGCTTACTAGATATAGCAGTCACTTTTCTTTGACGTATAACATCTTTAAGATGGGAAAGATGTATAGCATTAATATATAGTCGTAGGTCAAATATTCCTTAGCCAATAGGCGTGAGGGTTTCATACTCGAGCGTTTTAGGATGTAGATGTATTAAATTAGCAGATGTATAGAGTATACAGCACAAGAAATACAGAAAAATGTGAAAAATCAATGTAAAGTAAACAAAATTCTTATTCAAGAAGCCATATTATCAACGCTACTTACAATACTGTAACCCTAAAATTGTATACTAATACTCAACCTGGGAAGCGATTTGAATGTCAAACAGTATTTACATACACTTTACTGAATATTTAAAGCTTACATTAACTTCGTGTTGATGCAGCAGCATTTTCAGTTGACAGACAGTCTTGTGCAGTTTAACTATACACTTTTATCGTGTAATCGATGAATTGACCATATTTTCCCTTTTCTTCGCTGTATTCCAAGTTAAAATTATATGAAAATTTATACAACAGAAAACACACATTAGGTAGGAAAAAACCGTTTTAGTAAATACCATTAGGCGATACAATTGAAGAAGTGGCATTTATTGTCAGTTTATTTTATATTACAATTTAATCAGCATCGTTCTTAACAGGCTTTCACAAAGAATATAAAGTAGAAAGTGAATAACCGAACTCAGAGAGGAAGTCGACAATTGATAACTGAACGAAGAGCATGAAAGTAGACAGGGAGAGAGAAAGAGAGGGAAAGATATCGAGAAAAACAGAGCAATTGAGAAGTTGAGTGAATGGAAGAAAGAACAAGCTAAAATGCAATTATAGCTATATTCTAAATTAAGTGTAAGATGTCGGTAACTCCATATTGTGAGGTGACTGAATGTTTGTTCATGACAAGATTCCATTCTTAAGTTGAGAAATTACCCATAGAGAATTTGAAAATAAGTAAATAAAAATTTGGAAAACACTAAAAGAAGACCAAAATATAAAACTAAATTTGTAAATTGATGAATAGTTTCTTTCAAAAGGAAAAAAGATACACGAGGTATTTTCTGTTTTTTTTTTCTTTTTGTTGTGCAACTAAATAAAATATAAGAGTAGAATGTCATTTATTAGAGGGACTTCAAGAATTTAGCAACACAGAAAGAAATGTTAGTGTTAATGTAACTTACTGTAAGCATTCTAGAATATCAGTGAGTTGGTCGCGTCAAAATCGACCTGTTAAGCTATAAACCAAATGACATTCACCAGGTTTGAAACAAAGTGCTTATCTCTGAGTACGTACGTGAATTTAATTACGATTTGACAACAGGGAATTTCATCGAAAGGAAATGCTGTTGTCTATAAGTTTAGAAATAACTAGCGAAAGGTACCGCTTACCAAACGCAAATTGAATTGAAAATGTCATCTTTTCAAGCTGATATGGACTATAAAGTTTGAACCTGATGCCGTTAAACATTTCCGTGAGAGTGATAATGATGGGTGACAGAAACCAATACATTGTTGAACAAAAGCGTTGATAAAAGACTACAGTTCTTGAAATACAATAGTTTTCGGTTTAATCTTCGACTTTGAATGCGTGGGGTGAGGGTGATATTTAAAGAGCAATGTGACTAACAGTTAGATTGTGAATACATACACACATTTACACTCAGACACACACACACATTCAACGCACATGTATTTGCAAGTATTCACCTAGATAGGTATATGTATTAAACAGAGAAAGAGAGAGATGGTGATGGATATAAATACGCTTGGGCTTGATAAATAAAATATAGATACTTATATAAACACAAGTAAATATGATTAGGAAACAAAAACTGGAGATATTCAGAAGATGAATATACGTGTAAAAGTATACATATATTCATATATTTCCAGAGTTAATTTACCTTAGAGTACGAAACACGCAAATCCAAAGGGGATAAAAATCATGGTATTTTAAGTCCGACAGCTATTTAAATGGAGCTCACAATTACATAATAGTTGTAATGTTCATAATTGGTAGGGGAAGTGAGCAAAAATTCAAGAATACGTAACCAGTAATGGATGTATATAGGCTTTACTGTAATACTGGCCTCCTTCATCAGGTTGCAATGATTGACAAGATAGCAGTTTGCATTATGGTTCCAGAGAATTTAAGTGTAGAACCCATATTTTTTGTACTCCGTGTAAATTTATTTATTTTGTAAATATACAATTATCTATACACTAATACATGAGTGTTCATCTGTTTTTCTGTATATATTTACATGTCTATATGTATTTATATTTTATATATGGAGCCAAGTGTATTTATTTCAATTGCTGTCTCCATATTATGTTATTGGGATTGCTCTCATAGCTACTATGAACTCCACGGACTGAATCCCCGATGGAGACTTCAGAGTGTATTTTCAAATCATATGAACACTACTACGTGTGTTATATATTGAGCATCCTTGGACATCATCTGTTGACTCCATTTATAAATATATATCAATATATATATATATACATATTTTACCTACATACGAACATAAACAAATATATATATATATATATATATATATATATATATATGTGTGTGTGTGTGTGTGTGTGTGTGTGTGTGTGTGTGTGTGTGTGTGTGTGTGTGCGTGTATGTATACTTCTATGTGTATGTGTGTATGTGATCGTACGTGCTGGTGTGTATCTGTGTTTATTATAAGTAAAAGTTGACTGACAACTCAGAGATTCACGACAAAGTGAGGCATTTTATGTCTATCACAAGCAGTCCAGCCCAGGTGATTGTCTAAGTAGACTATCAACTATTGATACAATACACTTATCTATCCAATCTACCGAACACGTTCAATCTTTAATCAAATGTTTGCTCAAACTAAAACTAAGTTTTAACATATTTTACAACAATTACATTTCACTTTCAATCTATCTGTCCATACACGATCCCTATTGATCGGCCTTTCCTTTTTTTTTTCCGATCCCTTTTGATCGAACTCCCCCTTTTTCCCTTCCTACGATCCCTTTTGATCGACACCACCAATTTTTTTTTTTTTTCCTTCCTTCCTCCTCCCAAAAAGAAAAGCTCTACATTGTATTTGTCCCATCTTCGTTGAGCCCTGTGTGGCTAATAAAAGAAATGTATCTATCTATCTATCTACCTATCCATCTATCTATCTATCTATCTATCTATATATATATATATATATATATATATATATATATATATATATATATATATATATATCTACCTATCTAGTTATCTATATGTATGTCTACCTATCTATCTATAGAAACATGCATACATACATACATACATACATATATACATACATACATATGTGCATGCTTGTTTGTGTGAGTATGTGTAATCTTATTATGCCCAGTCTCATGAATGAAAAACGGAAATCTATTGACCACTTCTCACGTGTCGTGATACGCAAAAGCGCTTCAAAAGGTTAGGTAGAGCATTCTATAATTATGTCTAGTGAAACTTAGTCGCTTCTCACAGTCGAATAATAGTGACATAGATCTAATTTCTTTACGTTTGGTTGCGTGAAGCTTATGAAGTCTAATCGACTGGCAAAAACAAGTTTAGTTTCGCCCTCGGCACGAACTATAGAAAAGTTGATGTACATATCTAAGTAACGCCCGTATGTTTGTCTTCACGCACAGATAGGTAGATATATATGTATATAATGCATGCACGTATACATATATGAATATGGTAGAAATTGAAGCTATCTTATATATATATATATATATGTATATATATATATATATATATATATATATATATATATATATATATATATATATATATATATATATATATATATATATATATATATATATATATATATATATATATATATATATATATATATGTATACACGAATATGTGTCACCAATTTCAGTATATAATTTGTTGTAAAAACATTGCCACTCTATAGCACATTAGTAAATGTAAAACTTCTCACTGACGTCAAGTGACCAAAATATATATACAATAACGGTGATTTATTAGAAAATACTATAAATATTTCATAGTGTTCTATAAACTTCACAGACGATTTCAGAATGCCTCTAATGTGTATTTGTACACTCCAAAGAGAAAGCATAGAAATCCAATTACAAGCGATTTCAAAATTACAAGCTAGAGTAACGAAACAAAATTGCAGTATTGATCAAAGTAAAACCATGCACTCCGAGTATGGTTTTATTGTTTGTGCTGGTGAATAATACATTCAAAGAACTAACGCAATTGTATAGTTTAAGTGAGGCAAGAAGAGATCCAATTTTATTTATGTTACAGATCATGCGATGAAGAATTGTGCCAGACATGACAGTAAACTCCATCTTTTTATGTAAAAATTATTTTTATGCCTAATCTGAAGCTCTGTACCGGCGGATGATATGCTTCTGCTGGTGTGGTCACCCTTAAATAATCTCCGAAAATATATTCTTTGTTAACAAATTACAATGCACGCGTGTGTTTAGAAGAATTTTTCTACCAACTTATGGACAGTGACGTTATTGCATCTTACAAAATGTCAAGAAATGTTAAATTACCATTCTTAGCTCACTTACCTAAATCTCACTCCTTCGATTACGACGACTAGGTGTCCATTTGATGCAATCAACGGCTGAGCCTAGCCGTGAAATTAACTTGTAAGTGACTCAGCACTGCACAGACACACGTACACTTCAGTTATACTGTCCGGCTCTATAAATGAGTCCAAACCTGAATTTTTCAGCCACGACATAGCTAAACAGAAAAGCTAGTAACTCAAGTTGTACAGAATTTCAGTGGAGCCTAAAATCATCATGTACTTGAGGTAGAAACTAGAGATAATGGAAACAGTGTATTTACTAATGGCCTCTTTACGTTAGGAAATGTTTCGTCAATCAGCTTCAGGCATTTTTTTTTTTTCCTTTTCATATCAAGCGTATACACGATTGCCAGAGCACTTTAATACCAGAAAAAACCCAAAAATGCTTTTAGAAGTAGCGGATACTATAGGAAGTAACCCAAAATAGATAACTAGATAATTTGTGTTAGAGCTATATATATGCATATATATATATATATATATATATATATATATATATATATATATATATATATATATATATATATATATATATATATATATATATATATATACATACATATTTATATACATATATATATATATATATATATATATATATATATATATATATATACACATACATAAATATATACATATACACATATATATATATATACATATATATACGCATATAGGTATACACACACACAACACATATATGTG
>NC_142946.1:40319796-40347296 GCF_046866305.1 Octopus bimaculoides
AGACTCAAAGGAAAGCTAGTGTAAGAGTACTTTTGTGTACACGTAAACACAGACTCATACAGATGAATAACAGAAGTAAAAGGAACCTTAATAATATGGTGTAGAGATTATATGTATTGATATATTAAAACATTGGTGTTGATTCAGTTTACTCATGTGCATAAGTATCATGTGCAATCACAAAATATTTGATAGGAAAAAATTTTATTGGTCAAGAGATACCATGCAATCTAATAGGTGGCAGAGCAAAATCATTGATATGTGGAGAGCTAGGGCAATATGTGAGCTAAGGGCATAAATATGTAATAGTGAATATGTAAGGCAACTGTAGAAGTGAAAGAAAAATATTAAATGAAGGAGAAAAGGGTAAGAGTTTTGAAATAAAATGCCACAAGTATTAACAATATCATACAAATGATTCCACTGTCTAGAATTTACATTTGTGTATCATCTCTGAACATCTCGGTTGAAGTTTTTCAATCGGCTTAGCTGTCAACTATTTAAAATGAATTTAGGATACGGCTGTCATTTATAAACTTAAAGACACTGATCATTAATAAAATTTCCCATTAGCATTGATTGAATACATCAAAGCCTGACTCTCTCTTCTGAAAAGGATACCAGCCCTTCGCAAATTGACTTTCAAGTGCCTCTTGGAGTCATTTGCAGCTGTGTCTGCGGGAACAGTCACAGCTATAATGTAGTTTGTTCAGGGGCTCAACTCCCAGCTCGATCGGAGAATAGAACCCATGGTCAAACAATGGTGAACCAAAAAATCTATATCATAGGGCACGTGATTTGGGGAATCAAAGTTGCATATTAAAATTAATATCATTTCCGAACATGATGCATTCGGAGAAAAACACTTCATAATCTGAACCTCGACATATTCGGATGTACATAGAGTCAACTAATGCATTTACGCAAAATAATAAATGATAATCTTAATTGAATGAGAACGGATTACTGTGATGTGTAGTGTCAGAATAGATATAGATTTTGTTTTATTTGCTGCCAAATAAAACATCAATATTTGAACGTCACTTTTTATTTTTTGGTTTAAATTGAAACAGCACACATAAAATGTGGAGTCAAAGAAAATATCAGTTTAATGACAGAGTGAAAATAAATGCAGTATTTTAAAAAAAACATCTATAAGAAAAATAAATCATCAATGATAGCTGACTGGAAACTACGTAAGTTTTATTGAATATTTTACAGTTTGCTTTTATAACATAATAGAGGAAAGGTAAAATAAACACATCGACAGAAAATTAACGGATAATTAATTTAATATTTTAGTGATTACGTTAGCAATTCTGAAAGTTGAAGTTTGTGTTATTTGTTTTTCATTCTAATGCTATTAATACACAATTTTATTTATCTCTGTTTACTTGTAATGTTGACAAATCGGGTTTGTCTGTTCATATTCGTTAAAATGCTAGTCATCATTGTTTGATATTAATATTGATTTTTGAGTAAATTTCCTCTGAGAAAATAGAATCATATTTCAAACGATGTCCCATGCGTTTTCCGGACATTGTCCACAATATTTTCATTGAAAATTCTCAAGAGAACTAAACGGCTGGCAATAATCATATTATTTTCAGAGAACGTCTCTAACGATTAATGATAGCAATTCAACAGTGTTAATGCATGGCCGTATCTGATGGTTGTAATAAAATAAGTAATAATTTGAAGTTCCCTCTGTAAGTGCTCAATTGAATCTTTGTAATTAAACCGTTTTGCTCGACGTGATAAACAATGTATTTGTTATTTTAGGAAACGAATTCAAACAACGTGTTATCTCGTGGTTTGGTCTGTGATATGTTTCGGTTAAGCATACGTTGCGTAAAGTGTGGAGGTGGTGGGGAACATCGTACGATTAAAAAAGATCATAAACAAAAACACAATGATATGCGTGAGAGTCGGAGTATAGGACTAAAAAGGAGGATAAGAAAAAGTCTTTGAGAGGTTTACTCAGACAAGTTACATTGAGGCATTTAATTTCTTCATGAAAAGCAGAGCATTCATGGCTCCAGAGATTTATTCCAAATAGTATTCTTTTATATTCTTTATTTTGTATATTTTTATCACAAACCGTTATTTTGTCTAATAGTTTTATTAGAATTTGTTCATTGCAATTGAGATTTATTTTCTAAGCGTGACGTATAGTACGGCTCCATGTTTACTAAACCTTTTCGTTTCTTGTTTTAAAATATCGCAAGATTCACAGTGAGCTGTATTCCATTTCAACGTGAAGAATAATAGGAGACTTCCAACATCTCAAATTAGAAGCTTAGGCGTTAAAAAGAATTATACTGCGGTTTTTAGCGTGGACTAGACGTATTTGTATCAATCTAGCAAATGGAGCAACAGGAAGTGGCACCAATTCTTTCGTAAATTATCTTTGTGATAGACAAACCAGTTCTAGCTCCATTTCGTACACCGCTCATTTTCCTGAATTAACTATGGTCTACATCCGTATCACGTAACAGGGTTAACAAATCAAGTTGGTGACATATGTTTACGTATACCACAGAAATAATACTGGAACCGATTTTGCGATTTCTAACTTATCGTTTATCAGAGAAAACTGATTTTGACAAGAATTACAATGCACAATAAGGCTGCCTGGTTCCATTTGGTTCTTGAACAGGGGTTCATCTTTCCGTAATCAATATGCCACTGTAGTTGTTGGACTGAGTCAATGCTCATGTTTTTAACGAAGACGAATATAAATCATGAGAAATCGAGGATGTCGTCTGTTTTATTTTCCTGCACAGTGGGACAAAATGGATGTCGGGTACATTGGTTCTCTGCATGTTCATTTAACTTGTCTTTCTATAGCAGCAACATTTTCCCAATTGTTTAGTATGTATACGTATCTCTAATTCTATATTATATTCCACTATGTGGCAAGAAATAACTAATGTGATATTAGACATATTAGTACGGGAAGTTATGAGGTTGGGTACTCTTGTTATTACTAGTGGATGAAACTTTTGCAATAATAATACTAATAATAATAATAATAATAATAATAAAAGTAATAATAATAATAATAATAATAATAATAATAATAATAATAATAATAATAATAATAATAATAATAATAATAATAATTAGAAAGCGAAATCTGCACGTGTGCACTTTTTATGAAACTCATTGGACATCTCAGGAGAATTCAGTTTCATGTAAACCGTTTTTATTTTACAAGATGTCTCGTCTGAGTGATTACATTAGTTTTATGTCTGGAAAATCACACATCTTATAATTACTTTTATTTTTTTAAATTTTTATTATTATTATTTTTTATTTATTTATTTATTTATTTATTTATTTATTGCTCTTTCTCTTAATACAAATGGAATAACACATCTCCATGTGCATCCTGAAATGCTAGGTTGTTATTTTTTCGATCGATTGTAGGTTGTCCTTTTAGCAGATTGCTATCACAGTTCATACTTCTTCACAGTCACTGCGCATTATTAAATGCCAGTTCACTGAAATAACACGTTAATATGTTTTCCTATAATAACTAATTAATCATGAAAATACATTTATAAAATATATAAAATTTATGACTAAGTATGTGTGTGTATAATTTTTTGTATTTTATATATTTCTACTTATAGAATTGTCGTTAATGCAAAAGTACCGGTTTCTAATTTACATCTAAGAAAATTTGATTGGGCTTTTAACTCTACCAACAGAGGAGTTGTTCATGTACATTTGTATATGTACAACTGTTTGGCTTCAGTGCGTTTATAGATATATGTATTTTGCTTTATGTAAGTGTACTCATATATCTAGTTATAAACAGATAGATAGACAGACAGTCAAGCAGACAGATACATGTGGAGATAGATAGTTAAATTCCATTCCTATGTCAGATGAAACTGTTGTTATCAATTCCAGCTGATTTTTGGTATTCTTAGCATAAATCTGTCGGTCATCCACGAAGACATTATGGGTTACAGCAATAACTCTATGGGTGGCAGACCGTAGCATGTGACCATTCGATTTTTGAAGCAAGAATGCGAATTAATTTATCGCCAAAATTAGCACACTGTATGTATTTATATGCTCTATACTACAGATTTCTTTCAATTTCAGTCCACCAAATCTACACACAAGTCTTTGATCAGTTCAAGGCTATAGTAGAACATATTAACCTGGGTTAAGGTTGAACTCTGAACCTGGTGGTTGGGAAGCAAATATTTTAGCACACAGCTATTCCTGTGCCTATAAATAATTAAATCTTTTCTTTACGCATATGTATCAGAAATTAGACAACGTAGATTAAGAATACCATTCGTGCTAAGTATTTGATTAAGGTACGCGGCATTGTGGGCAGTGTGTTAAAATGGTAACCGAAACAGGATGACCGGCCACTTCAGATCTAAAAGTCGAGATATTTGTGTCCAGGCATTTTACCTTAATACACACTTCTTTCGGCATAGTTTTTATGTCAGAAAATATAGTAACAGTCTAAAAATAAATATCGTCCTTAAATTAACTTAATGGTATCCGTACAAAACAGATGAGACAAACTTTTTTTTCTCTAATATGACACAAAGATAAGAAGTAAAGAAAAATTGTAAAACACGATTTAGTTGATCGAAAATGAAATTTCCTACTTTTATAAGAAAACAAAAAAAAAAAAAATTATTACAAATTATAATGTTGCTTTTATTTATTTTTTTTTCAAACATTTTATTCTTGACCAGATTTGCTATTCCGGAGAAGCTATTTCATTGTCGTGGTGTTGTTGTTAAGGACCAGTAACATCGTCAACTTGGTCTTGGTTGGAACATAATATCGGGAGGCATCTTATAACAACTTTGGGGTCAGTTTAATTTCCTTTTCGAGATTCAGTATTTGTTTTCTTTGCGTCAATTTTGTTTCTTCAAACAGAAATAAAAATCGGTGAAAATGTGAAAGGAGTTAGGATTTTAAGTTGGGAATAAAAAAATAAACAGGGTTCATCAGCTTAGCTCTTGTCAATTTTCGTTCGTTTGCTTTTGTGTCTGTTTACTTCCGTTTACGTCAGCAACATCATCATTATCATTATCATCATCATTACCATTATCATCATCATCATCATCATCATTATCATTAAAATCTCTTCATTTATTTCTTCTTCTTCTTCTTCTTCTTCTTCTGCTGATGCTGCTGCTGCCTCTTTTTCTTCTTTTTCATAATCATCATCATCATAATTACCACCGCCATCATCATCATCATCATCATCATCATCATCATCATCAACATCATCATCATCATCATCATCATCATCATCATCATCATCATCATCATCATCATCATCATCATCATCATCATCATCATCATCACCATCTTTCTCTTCTCTCACAAACACAAACGCGATACTGCTAATAAAAATATAGCAATCATCATTACTACTACTACTACTACTACTACTACTACTACTACTACTACTACTGTGAGAGTGTCTGTATGAGAGCTTCTATGCATGTTTATGAGTGCTTGTTTGCATGAGTGTTTGATTAATATAAATGAACCTACATTGCTAGAATTAAGAGTTAAAAGCCCTTAGAGCCACAAAATAAGAAATAGAAATATATTCTTTTAAATGTATCTGTTTAAATTTATTTCTAGCAATGCAAGTGCTACCCTGTACCGTTAGGCGCAATTTGACGGTATTACTTCCTATCACATCTAAACTTCTCATAAGCATTCAGTAAATAGTTATTGATATACTACGTACCATACGTTAATCAGTATTACAACCGATGTGATTTACTGAAACACAGACAATGTATTGCTGTAGCTTGGCCTTTGACTAATATTTGAAAGATAAAAAATACATTTTTTCCATTTCTGCGGTTTCCAAATATCTACAATGTAAATCTAAAAGTGCTTAAGCACTAAATGTAATTCTATAGTATATAAACATTGTTAGGTATTTGAGATTCGACTGAATATAATAAAGTATGAATGGATTCAGGGCATCTTCAGTTTTTGTTTGTGTTTTTATTATTGTTAAGTAATGCTCAGCCACGAAATAACAAAAATCGTAGTGTTGAAGTATGAACTCCCTTGCTGGTTGGAACAATACCGTTTTAACCTTGAATAAAGAGAAAACTCTGTCATATAATAAATTATTGACGCCTATTATTTAAACACGTATATTAACATTAATATATTATAGGACTTAGTGTAATGAAGCTAGGTGTCCATTTTCCTCGTGAGATTTTGACTTAGAAATTATTGACAGGAGATTAAATATTGTAATTAAATCCGAACTAACAGCGGAATATTTCCGTCAGCTAACTAAATGATGCAAGTACAATGAATATGAAGGAGAGAAGGTTTACACACATATGCATAGAGAAGACACACATACAGCTATATATATATATATATATATATATATATATATATATATATATTCATATTTCTGGGGGGTGCGCGTGCACGTACGTCTGTGCGCGTGTGTGTTTTGATATCAATTTTGCGAAGTGATAGAAGCGAAGGTAATGTTATTTTAAGAGAGAATATATTTCAATTCTCCAAGCTAAGTAACTGCAGGAATCAAAGTGAAACAGTTTCCTACCAAACCACATCTGAAATTGAAATGAGAAATTTCAGCGAGATATATAATTTTGTCAAAGGAAATAAAAATAAAAGAATTTAAAACAAAACTATTTATGAAACTTTTAGCCATGTACATCATTCTTAGATGCAATAAGAGGGTCTAAGTTTACATGCACTGTACAAGGAGGTATATCTTTAACACAGAATATATACAAACACGCTGTCCCTCATTTATAGAGGATACATACATATAACATACATGCATACTTACAAAATTCAAACACCAACCTCCGCACAGATATACACGTGCACACAAACATTACATAGATACAGATGATACGCAGAATCAACAATAACAATTTAATTTTGATCACTAATACGCCACGGAATACTAACAATAACAACAAAAATGGCGTACATAGTGGCATGTGGAAATTGTAGCTCCTATATACTTGTTAGAAGACGTAGCCAATTGCTCTACAGACCTGCAAACTCACGTCTGAAATAACTATACAAAGGGATGGATTGTTGAAGTTGGAATTCTTTTGATCAAAGGTCTACTCAGTGAATCCATTGGATAAAAGTGGACTTCGAGCTAAAAAAAGGGAGACAAGAATGTCTGTTTAATCGCATATGGAGTTCATAACTGCCAGTCATATATATAATGCTGACCACGATCTTCCTTATGCGGTAAAACATAGAGAAGAGAAAACTTGTACATTTGTTAAACATTCTATCGTATTACCTTCGAGATATATATAAGGACTTGTATTAGGTCCTTGACAAGCGCAGGTCAAAATATACTTCGAATCTTCTCTTTATTGCTCCCTTCTGTTTCGTTTGTATCCGTATCATTTTACTGTCATCGTCTTGGAAGACTGTCCAATGGTCGCTTACATACAAATTTAATTGACGCAAGTAAGTGTCGCTTCCTAGTTTTTTATATCGATTCTGCAACTAAGTTACGCCAGTATTAACATTTTGTAATGTTCTTCATGTCCATATTTCCATTCGAATATATCAGTATCCATTACTACTTTTAGTTCAACTAGTTGTAATTTCTTTACGAATGATAACTGCAGCAGCAGCAGCAACAACAACAACAGCAATAACGATACTTATAATAATAGCAATAATACTAATAATGAATAAAAGAATAGCAATAATAATAACAATAATGATAATAACAATGATAATAATAATAATAATAATAATAATAATAATAATAATAATAATAACATTAATAATGATTAAGAATAATAACTTTGATAATAATAAAATGTCAATAATTCAACACAAACAGCAGAGTATCACGCAAATAATGGCTTTTATTATTATTATTATTATTATTATTGTTGAAATATTTGATTCCGCTCGTTCTCTTATATGTCAGTGATGTAATTGAGAAATGCTTCTTTATTTTAAATCAATTGTTAAAAACGGAAGCAAAGCAAGCACAATGCTTGTCATCGTTTATCGTTATTTTTTGTCCTCATCATAATTGACTGTTCCATGTATGGCATGATATCCTTCATAAATACAATATAATGTCTGTGAAATATCAAGTTAGATCGTGATATTCATACATTCAGATTTCGTTTCTTTAATATTTTTCTCACTTTATAATACGATTCTCTGATTTATAATTCTTACTTTACACTTTAATACTTACATCTTTTTTCTTTTCTTTTTTTTTGTGCTTAACCTGGAATTCTTTTATTCTCTATCTTAACCTACCCAGGTATATTGACTAGGACAAGTAAATTTTTTATTCACGTAACCATATCTTCCAATATATTAAAAACTGAACATATGCAACGCGAAGATAATGGCAGCGCAGCTGACATGTTTCTGCAGAGATGTTAATGACTCCCATTTTTGTCTTTGAATTTCTTCAGGGAAAAAACTAAAAGAATAATAACAACATGAAGCTACAAAATAACATGCATTTCTCAGAATGAAAACCTTGGTTTGAAAACTACACAGGTTCTAACGATTTAGTACTCCTAATTGTACAAATCATAAGGATTTTATTCAAGAGAGATCAAAGTTGTTAAATAAACTAGAATTGGCAACTGTATATATTGTCTTTCCTTCTACTCAGTTGTAATTAATATAAAATTTAATTGTTATTTTCTCCGAAAATGGCTTATCTTTTCAGACCATGGTTATTTGAGTTTGTGTAATGTTCAACATACCAGAGGTAACTCAACCATTCCATAGGTATGTGATTTAAATAAAACCCAATAGGTGAAGTGTGAGCGAGTGTCTGTCTATATAGCAGAGTTTCATAATTTCATTTCTGTGACGAGTGAAGAATCTAGCTTTCCGAAGAAAGAGCAATGAAGCTAATATTAGATCTGACAGAACTTAAAATCACAGCCTAGGCCATCTCTACTTTTTATTGATTACAGATTTTACTTTGAATTCATTACATTTCATAATTTAAATGTAAAGCCCAGCGTGTCGTAACTCAAGAAATTCCTGCAACTTAATATATTTACGTATATTCTCAACATATAAAAAATGTAACAGTAGTCATTTGCTCGAAAGTGTATTAAATTTATTATAGAAACAAACTGATTAAAGGTAAATTACAAATACTTACGAATAGATGTATATTTAATGCCTAATAGATAAATATTAATTTTATTTGATTAAGCTTAAGTTATTAATTGTGGAAGTGCCGTTGATTATCTAGAACACTATACAATTTATTGCCTTCCGTGTAGTAGAGTTAAAGCTTCCGTTGTAGGCAATAGCAAATTAATTGTATTAGTCTTCAGTTTTCAACCACATAATCACTCACTGATATTTGTAGTAAATGTGGAAGGCTCTTTCCAACCACAGCCTAAATAAGATTAGATTAGTAACAAGTTTGGAGGTGTGAAACAAGGTAGAGCACTGAGCCAATGCGGCGACATTAGTTAATGTCATTTTATCTTCAATGATATGATATCAGACCTTGGAATTTGCCGTTGCCTTAAGTCATCTAACAATTGTTACTCTTGAAGTAAATATAAGAACAATAACTAGATTCAAGTGTTACATTTCAAATGTTAAAAACTGTTTAACACGAATGTAGTGAAGCAATCACTGGGATCCACTCTTCTGATTCGAGATCTGGTTTGTTTTTGTTTTATTGTATATTCAAGATGTGACTATAATCCACTCTGAATGATGAATTGAATCTACCGTATAATAATAAATGAAAAAAAGAATGTGTGTTATATTACTTCCGATAATTATGATATTAGATACAAAAGACATGCAATATGCGATAAGTCAGTTAAGCGTCTTCTACACTACTTTTGAATTAAATATGTATCCTAACTTGTTAATCAGAAACTGTATAAATCATCATTCTATCGGCCGAAATATACTCGTATACATGCATATATAGGTTAGTGTCTGTTATATGTACATATATGTTCACGTAATTATGTAGAAACAGAGATCGATAAGCATATTATTACCTTGTGTGAGAGTGAGACTTGTGTGTAATCATGTACGTAACTTTTTATTCTTCACCGATATACATCGGCCACCGATAGAATCATCTGTATTCTTCGAACGAATTCCTTTGAACGGTGTAAATCTCGCTGCCAGTCACTTAGAACCTTGGATTGGCTTACTGTAAACCCATAAAAAAATGCTATTGTTCAAAACCCTTGATAGGAGTTAAAGAAATGCGTAAATCATAAGCGGGGATTATGAAATATATTAGGGATTACCTGCAATAGTCTTTGTCCGGGGATGCAAGGGAGATAACTGCAATTGTTTCTGTCATAATATATTCGAGAGATTGCAGAAGATCAAAGGGGAAGTCAATATTTAATTAAATGCTACGAGTAAATTTACCTTGTGCACTTTTACTAAATTCCATTAATAAATGTCTTCAGATGCCACTGCTTTTATTAGGAACTCTCACTTTAATGCTCTTAAATCCAATAGCTTTGCAATTACCATAACATCTCTACAGCTACAATAGCATTTCACAAACCTGGATTTCCTATCCAGAACACAATTTATTTCAATCCGTGTGTCCTTCACCGCGTGCAGCTGTACACTTTACTTAGACAGGATATTGAAGTCGTATCAACTAGGAGAGAATGAAAAGAATCCACTTGACTGTCGACTTGATCATTTCTGAAGTATAAACTGAAGATGGCTTTTGTTGAACACTGCACACGTTTCTGTAACTCGTGTTTAATATCCACGGATAAGTGCTTGCGGATTACAAGGAGGAAAAAATATAAGTTTACAGATTGTATCAAAAGTAGCTTACAATGAATTCGTTTCATGATTCTAAATCCAACTTGCATGAGTGCTTATTCAAGTGGCTAATTTCTTGCCTTTCAAACAAGAACGACGTTGCATAGGAAATAAATATGTACTGTTCTTGACAAGATGATATCTGGCTCCAAGGGAATGGATAAGACAATAATCAGATATAATATACGTTGCAGATATTAAACTCTATAGCTGCTTGATCGAAAGTAAGATAATTGAACTGCAAGAGGCACGGAATTTCTGAACATTAAGTCAAGAAACTGACCGTCAGTTATTCATTTTGATCGTAAATATATCACTAAACTATTGCAAGCTATAAATGGAAGCTAAGTAGGGAAAGGTAAGATTAATTCACTCTCGGTAATCTCTACCTGTATAACCAAGTTGATTTATTCTTTGCTATATTTATGGACAGCAACGCTTTTGTAGTTTATCACTCTCTCTTTCATTATTTCCCATCTCTGTCTCTCTGCTTATTTCACTCACCCCATGTCAATCTCTCGCTTTCCTTCTCTCACATACACATACATATAGTGTGTATATTTCTGAGAGCTTTTATGTATATATGTTTGCATATGTATGCGTGTTTATGTTTGCGTGCGTGCGTGTGTGTATGTGTGTTTGTTTGTGTGTGTGTAGATATAGATATTTATAATATAGATGTAAATATTGTATGTCAGTGAGCATCTTTTTCGAATCAATGTCTAAACTGAGGTTGCATAGTAAGCATATACAAAATTTCGTAACGAACAGATACACATTCCATCAAGATGCTTGATCAATTTTCATTGGGGAGCTTCATTAAAACACATGATATGTTTGCGTTGTGATGTCCCATGACATATTCTACAGTAGATTATTCTATGGAAGCTGCCATGCCCCACCTCCAGCCATTTCATAAAGAAATCGTGACTGACAGGTGACTTATAAAGGCTATTATAGTTTGTGGTCTATCATTGATATATATTGGTTTCATATCTTGGCACAAAGCCAGAAATTTCGGAACAGGGGTTGAGTCGATTACATCAACCCAAGTGTTCAACTGGCACTTAATTTATCAACGAAAGAATAAAAGGCAAAGTCGACCTCGGTAGAATTTTAACTCTGGACAAAATGCTTAGTGGCATTTTGTCCGGCGTGCTACCGATGTTGCCAGTTCGCTGCCCTCTACCGGTAATATATATGTGAAATCGTTTCTCTGATATGCCGTGGTCTTTCTGCTATTCTTCTACTCCTATCAAAATGGTACACTATATTTCTTTGGAATACGAATAATTTGTTATTTGTTCAATGGAAGAGAAACGCTGAAGGTTCAAACCTAATTAAAACCAAGTATTCTAGTCCGTTTTAACTTCTCCCATATGTAAACACAGGTTTCTATTACACTAGTGCGGTCTGACAATTGGTCGACGATGCAACCTAGCTACGTGAATGATTCAAGAAATATTAATTACTAAATACTATATTCATGATGGGGAAAATTTGAAGGATTTCAATTGCCAAGACCTCACGCTTTGTTGCTTCAGGCCGCCTTAGGTTGATAATAGTATATAGGTATGAGTAGGTGATAGCACATGTCTAGTGTACAGTAGATATTCGTTTTCTATTTACCTAGCCCATCCAACCAGTTTCAATGAATGATATCGCTTAAAGATATATGTAATATATGTATGTGTGTATATGTGTATGTGTGTAGAGAGAGAGGAGAGAGTAGAGGTGAGATAAATAGACAAATACAGAAATATTTTTTAGTTTGTGTATAAGAACACACTTATATCTGTCGAATTTTCTGTCAATCTCTCTGTCTCCCTCTCTCTCTCTCTGCCTCTGTTTGTCTCCCTCTACCTCTCTCTGTCCCTGTCTGTCTCTCTTTCTCTTTCTTTGTCTCCCTTTCTAATGGATTATATAGTCTGGTGACAACGATTCATTATGTTTCCTTATGACAACATCATACAGTCATGTATGCAACGTATTGTATAACATTATGAATGCTGATTTTTTTGCATAACGGAATATATATTTAGCGGCATGACTTTCAGCTGATTATATTCTGAGTTAGAATTCCCCCGGGGTCCAATTTGCAGTTAATTATTTCGTGGTCGATAAAATAACTTGCAATTCAACATTGGGTTTGTTGTAACTCCCCTGAAGTTCGTTGTCCTTGTGCCAACCTTTGAAAGAGTCATTATCAAGAATTAGTTCAGGCTACAAATAGTCCACGCAATGCATTGCTTGAATGGCAATTCTGTGGTTTATTTATTTAATCAGAGTCTATTTTCTAGTTTATTTTCGGCTCTTCTCGCAGAGGGGTTGTTACACTTTTATTACAGAAAGAATTTGGTTGTTACTTGTAAAATATCAGATGAAGCATCAACATTCATACATTCTCACATGTTCGTTCATTGTCAAGATATGTTAATTACTTATGTTGAAAAATGAAAATTTGTTTGGTTAACATTAGCAAATTTAAACAAAAAAAAATTTTAAATAGCTTATTTGCAAACATAACTATCGTGTAGAAAAGTTTATGACTGGAAACTATATAAAACATGTCAGGAAAACAACACTAAAAGCTACAGTATCACATGAATATCTAAATCGATGCCAATTTAATTATAAAACCTCGTTATTTGCTGACACTGACACAAAACAGGCTTAAAACGGGGAGGAAAGAACATGGTTTGCTCTTAATCAATTTTCATATGAGAACACTATTCTTTTCTTATTTTCAATGTGTTTGAGAAAGAGCGATCTGATATTACTGTTGTTGTTATCGTTATAATTAT
Source organism: Octopus bimaculoides (assembly GCF_046866305.1). NCBI lineage: Eukaryota > Metazoa > Mollusca > Cephalopoda > Octopoda > Octopodidae > Octopus > Octopus bimaculoides. Next base: position 40,333,455 of record NC_142946.1, read on the forward strand.
TTTTGTTTTTGTTACATATGTTATTATTGTCTTTCTAGTTGTTATTTTTTTTTCTATTTAGACATAACGCCAGCAATTTTGAGGGGTTGGGGAGTCGTTTAAAAGAATTTACCACAGTATTTGACTGGTGCATCAATCCTGGAAGCATGAATGTGCCATTCCTCTTCTTGCCGTGGTGGAGGCGCGTGGCTTAATGGTTAGGGTGTTGGACCATGATCGTAAGATTGTGCTTTCGATTCCTGGACGGGCGATGCTTTGTGTTCTTGATCAAACACTTCATTTTACGTTGCTCCAATGCACTCAGCTGTCCCGTCCAGATGGGGAATATATACGCCACTGAAACCGGGAAACCGGCCCTTATGAGCCTGGCATGGCTCCAGAAGGAGACATTTCTCCTTCTTCTTTCTTTTCAGCGTGGATAAAATGAAGTATCAAGTAAAGATGGCAATGGTATCGACTAACTCACATAGTAATAAACGAGTGAAGAACGAATATATATTGTGTGTTTATATGGCAAGAAACCTGACATCCCGAAATATAACACTATCTATTTCAAATATTTATATGCATACCTGCATACATACAGGGAGAGACAGAAAGCGTGAGAAAAAGAAAGTCCTGTTAAGTTTTATTATGCTGGAGTTTATTCGTTTAAACCTGATGATTCCCGCCCTTTACATTCAATACATCGTATCTTATGAAGCGTGACGAATACATTTCGTTTTGCTTCCAAATGAACGTTCGATTATGGCAAGTAGCGCTAACACAAGCCGACGCGAATTATCGGCTTCGAACGTATATGCATATAAACAACATAAATTCACAAATGTAAACCTGTAAGCATGGGAATAAGAAATCGACCCTTCAGTCATTTTGTGCAAATTCTGCCGATTATTTATTAAAAGAAAAAAACGTGTGTGTATATGTGAGTGTGTGTGTGTGTGTATGCATGTATAAATGTATGTATATGTTTGTATGTACATAATATATATATATATATATATATATATATATATATATATATATATATATATATATATATATATGTATGTATGTGGGCACATATACCTGTATATTCCTATTAGGTGTATTATCTGTGTGTGTGCACAACTGCATAGCATAAACGGAAAGTTGCATAATATATTCTGGTCAAAATGTAGTGATTCGTAACACCTAGATCGATCGATAACCCATCTTATTCATTGCAGCACCTTCTTATCCTTTTCTTTGCCTCTTTCGTTTTGCTATTCATATCCCTTTTAGTTTCCTCGTGATCCTGATATCTCCTTCTTAATACCTTTATCAGTCTCATTTATTCACCTATTCACCTTCTCCCTGATATAGTTTTTGGCAACATCAAATGTTCGCAACGGAAGGTCATCTTCTCGTTGAATGCACATTAAACGAATCTTTTCTTCTATAACTCGACACTCTTCATCATGCATTTCTGAGAACTGTCAAATCGTGTTAAAATCACACTGACTTTTGCTGATCAAAATGTCTATGTCTTTCCTCTCCTCTCACTCAGAAATATAAACATATTCTTGCACACATTTCATTTACACAAACATACAAACACTCGCACATTTATCGAAACCTCTTCCCTATCTGTGTCTTACGGTCTCTCTTTAACTCTTTCCTTTTTTGCGTGCTGTTATCATTATACCATCGAAGTTCGATTATTCGATTTTATATGCGATGCCATAACCATAATACTACTAGTACCATTAAAGGCCTAACAAAAGAAACGGAAATATCAGCAATAACTATAAGAATGATGAAAAAAATAATGCATTCTATATCGGCCGGAAGGGTGCGTAAAAAAGATATCGAGTTATATAAAAGGATTATAAAACATGGAAGTATTGATATATGCGTGCATTTGTGTGTTTATGTGTATGTTTGTTTGTGTAATAAAGCACATAGTCATTTGTTTAAGCTGTTACACCTTCGAACATAAAATATTGGGTTCGAATTCTAGAAGGGGGATGTTTAAATCATTCAGCAAAGCACTTTATTTTCCTTGCTCAAGTTTTTTTATTCTATTCAAAATGTCTACTTACCAAGTGTGGTTCCAGGCATCGTAGCCTCCATGTACCACATCTGCTGACGCAACGATGGTCTGCTCGCAAATCTGTCTATGTCTGCTTGCAACATATAAAGGCACCCAATTCGATCAGAAAATGTATGACAATTACTAGGAAGCTGTATTAAATTGCGAGCGACGTCTGCTTGTATGAATGTATGCATGTATGTGTGTGTGTGCCTATGCGTATTTGGTTTTCTATATATGTATGTTTGTATACACATATATATCATGTCACAATTAATGCTACTGATAACATGTAACCATGTAACACAGTACAACGCATGTGTGTTAATTTTGAGAGAAAATAGCGGAACACCTGACTGGATTGTGAAAGATGTATATTGGTGCGGACAATGGTTGTGGTTGTTGATGTGCGATGATTTATTTTCTGTATCTGTGCAGTAATTACGTTTGTTTTCTTTTTGCTCGTTTTGAAGGAGAAAAGAATCGCATGACCTTATCCAATGTATGTGATTACCTGTCGAGTTACAAATATTTTTAATATAATGAAGCTATATTTAATGTAATCTACAAAAGGACCAACTAGGATGGCCACAGTTGAAACGTGTTTGATCAGAGGTCATCTAGATCAGCGCACATCTGTTTCTAAAAGAAATACTCTCTGAAAGGAACTTCAAACATACCAAAAATAAATTCTTTTAAACTATTATGTTTAACCATCCCGCCTTATCTATAAATACCGAAAAGAGAAAGTCAACCCAATGTTTAAATGCTACTATAAATACATAACGTTTATTACTTCATCTATTTTAACTACTCAATCGAACACAACTAACTCGATGTTAATTTCTCCCCTCGAGAAGAAGATAATGATGTGATTTATTAATTACAGCTTGGATAAAAGAGAACTGTGTCGTTAATTAATGTACAACTAATGCGAATTTATTCTTTTCGAGAAAATTTTCTATTTATTGTTGTTAGTGTTCTTTAATTTGTATACAATCTTTTTAATTATTCAGTATATACGTATGTTCTTTAACATTTTATAACTTTTATTTCGTAAGTCCTTTATCGTTTATGGCAATGTATATATGTACATGATGTGTATATATTCATATGCGAACACGTATATGCATACATACATTATACCTACATATATATATTAATGTGTACATACAAATATATACATATATATTTAAGTATACATGAACACACACATGCACACGCATTCACACACATATATAAGAATTAGCATATTTCTAAAAACCTCCATGGAATCTAAGTATGTATTTTAAATTTACTTCATGTTGAGCGTCCTTCTTATTCTATACATACGCGCACAGATATATATCTATGTCATCATTTACACACAGGTGCGTGTATGTGTGAGTATGCACGCGCGCGTACCTCCCTATGCATGTGCGTACGTGTGTATGTGGAGATAACGAACAAAGGATAAAAATATGCGAATATGCACATACGCAAACGCACGCAGACACATAGATATATATATACATATGCATATATATATATATATATATATATATATATATATATATATATATATATATATATGTACTCATATACATATAAATGCTTACAACTTTTTCTTCCTTCTTCTTCGTTCGTAATGCGTAAACACATTAGTATCAGGAAATTAAGTGAAACACACAAAAAGAAATAAAGAAAACATAAAAGAAGGAATTAGAATAAAATAAAATATATTCCAAACAACAGCAAACAGAGCCTGATGCATTTTAATTGTAAGTTGTGAGAGCCTAATGATTTTACAGGATGAAAGCACAAGTAAAGAAAAAAAAAACGAAAAAGTATAATAAATGGTATTTTTAAGTATGAAAACAAATTAATGCATTGAACAAACATTTCGTTGTTGTAAATTTTCATTGCTTTACTTTTTCTATTATCGTTTCCTTTTTTTTTGTTTATATTTTTTATGTATATATATTCTCTTTCTTTCAAGTGCATGTTTATAATTTTTATTATTATTGTCATTATTATTTTAAGTCAACTTCCCCGTTTTGCTTGTCAAACTCTTTTATTTAACATGTATTATTCTTACTTAAACGTCCTTATTTATTATTTAGCACTAATGTTCTTAGTTTCTTATATTTACAGCTTTTCAGTTCAATATCTTATATATATATACTCTTTTACTCTTTTACTTGTTTCAGTCATTTGACTGTGGCCATGCTGGAGCACCGCTTTTAGTCGAATAAATCGACCCCAGGACTTATTCTTTGTAAGCCTAGTACTTATTCTATCGGTCTGTTTTGGCGAACCGCTAAGTTACGGGGACGTAAACACAACAGCATCGGTTGTCAAGCGATGTTGGGGGGACAAACACAGATACGCAAACATATACACACGCATACATATATACGCATATATACGACGGGCTTCTTTCAGTTTCCGTCTATCAAATCCACTCACAAGGCTTTGGTCGGCCGGAGGTTATAGTAGAAGACACTTGCCCAAGGTGCCACGCAGTGGGACTGAACTCGGAACCATGTGGTTGGTATATATATATATATATATAAACAAAAGTAAATGAGTATATGCATATATACGTACAGGTATGTGCATACCGACATCCACCTGTATGTATAGGTGCATATCTGGGTACAGGACATTGCAAACAAACATAGACGAGAACACACGAGCCACATAGAGAACATTCTACTTCATCAGCTACCCACGTTTTAACACCGGCGTTTCGACGAGCTTCGGGCAGGACGCAACGTTAAAACGGCTCGTCCCATGGATCGCAGATTAAATCTGTATACGCAAATTAAATCTAGCCATGGAGGAATGTCGTGGCGGACAAAAAACAAGACAGGAAAACAAACAGAAAAGGCTTTACGGCCAGACGAGAAAAATTATGTGTGTATCAACGCGATGAGGCACGGAACCGAGAGAGACAAAGTGGTGGCGTGCGTTACTTGGCGAAAGCCAAGGAAGGAAAGGGTTATTGACCGGAAGCATGTGACCATGCCGGTGTAAAGGGAAGAGAGAGAGTGGTAGAGGGAGAAAGAGAGGGAGGAAGTAGAAGAATGGTGAGCAACGAGAGGAAAAAAGAAAGAGAGGAAATACGAGGGGGAAAAAAGAGATACGTAGTAGTAACAGAGGAAGAACAAGAGGGGTAAGGCGAGATACGTAGTAGTACAGAGGAAGAACGAGGGGGGGGGGGGGGAAGGAAAGAGAAAGAGAGAGAGAGAAAGAGAAAGAGTAGCGTCGGAGGATAAGTTACGAAAACTACTTGCAATTTTTGTGAGACGCTGCGTTCAATCATGTAAAAACAAAAGTAAATGAGTATATGCATATATACGTACAGGTATGTGCATACCGACATCCACCTGTATGTATAGGTGCATATCTGGGTACAGGACATTGCAAACAAACGTAGACGAGAACACACGAGCCACATAGAGAACATTCTACTTCATCAGCTACCCACGTTTTAACACCGGCGTTTCGACGAGCTTCGGGCAGGACGCAACGTTAAAACGGCTCGTCCCATGGATCGCAGATTAAATCTGTATACGCAAATTAAATCTAGCCATGGAGGAATGTCGTGGCGGACAAAAAACAAGACAGGAAAACAAACAGAAAAGGCTTTACGGCCAGACGAGAAAAATTATGCGTGTATGAACGCGATGAGGCACGGAACCGAGAGAGACAAAGTGGTGGCGTGCGTTACTTGGCGAAAGCCAAGGAAGGAAAGGATTATTGACCGGAAGCATGTGACCATGCCGGTGTAAAGGGAAGAGAGAGAGTGGTAGAGGGAGAAAGAGAGGGAGGAAGTAGAAGAATGGTGAGCAACGAGAGGAAAAAAGAAAGAGAGGAAATACGAGGGGGAAAAAAGAGATACGTAGTAGTAACAGAGGAAGAACAAGAGGGGTAAGGCGAGATACGTAGTAGTACAGAGGAAGAACGAGGGGGGGGGGGAAAGGAAAGAGAAAGAGAGAGAGAGAAAGAGATAGAGTAGCGTCGGAGGATATGTTACGAAAACTACTTACAATTTTTGTGAGACGCTGCGTTCAATCATCTAAAAACAAAAGTAAATGAGTATATGCATATATACGTACAGGTATGTGCATACCGACATCCACCTGTATGTATAGGTGCATATCTGGGTACAGGACATTGCAAACAAACGTAGACGAGAACACACGAGCCACATAGAGAACATTCTACTTCATCAGCTACCCACGTTTTAACACCGGCGTTTCGACGAGCTTCGGGCAGGACGCAACGTTAAAACGGCTCGTCTCATGGATCGCAGATTAAATCTGTATACGCAAATTAAATCTAGCCATGGAGGAATGTCGTGGCGGACAAAAAATAAGACAGGAAAACAAACAGAAAAGGCTTTACGGCCAGACGAGAAAAATTATGTGTGTATGAACGCGATGAGGCACGGAACCGAGAGAGACAAAGTGGTGGCGTGCGTTACTTGGCGAAAGCCAAGGAAGGAAATGATTATTGACCGGAAGCATGTGACCATGCCGGTGTAAAGGGAAGAGAGAGAGTGGTAGAGGGAGAAAGAGAGGGAGGAAGTAGAAGAATGGTGAGCAACGAGAGGAAAAAAGAAAGAGAGGAAATACGAGGGGGAAAAAGAGATACGTAGTAGTAACAGAGGAAGAACAAGAGGGGTAAGGCGAGATACGTAGTAGTACAGAGGAAGAACGAGGGGGGGGGGAGGAAAGAGAAAGAGAGAGAGAGAAAGAGATAGAGTAGCGTCGGAGGATATGTTACGAAAACTACTTACAATTTTTGTGAGACGCTGCGTTCAATCATCTAAAAACAAAAGTAAATGAGTATATGCATATATACGTACAGGTATGTGCATACCGACATCCACCTGTATGTATAGGTGCATATCTGGGTACAGGACATTGCAAACAAACGTAGACGAGAACACACGAGCCACATAGAGAACATTCTACTTCATCAGCTACCCACGTTTTAACACCGGCGTTTCAACGAGCTTCGGGCAGGACGCAACGTTAAAACGGCTCGTCTCATGGATCGCAGATTAAATCTGTATACGCAAATTAAATCTAGCCATGGAGGAATGTCGTGGCGGACAAAAAACAAGACAGGAAAACAAACAGAAAAGGCTTTACGGCCAGACGAGAAAAATTATGTGTGTATGAACGCGATGAGGCACGGAACCGAGAGAGACAAAGTGGTGGCGTGCGTTACTTGGCGAAAGCCAAGGAAGGAAATGATTATTGACCGGAAGCATGTGACCATGCCGGTGTAAAGGGAAGAGAGAGAGTGGTAGAGGGAGAAAGAGAGGGAGGAAGTAGAAGAATGGTGAGCAACGAGAGGAAAAAAGAAAGAGAGGAAATACGAGGGGGAAAAAGAGATACGTAGTAGTAACAGAGGAAGAACAAGAGGGGTAAGGCGAGATACGTAGTAGTACAGAGGAAGAACGAGGGGGGGAAGGAAAGAGAAAGAGAGAGAGAGAAAGAGATAGAGTAGCGTTGGAGGATAAGTTACGAAAACTACTTACAATTTTTGTGAGACGCTGCGTTCAATCATGTAAAAACAAAAGTAAATATATATACAGCGTCTATTTATTTACTGTTTCTTCCTTAGCAAAGGTGCTTAAAAGACGTAGAGTCAGTGAATTCGTATTTCTGCTTTGTTTGTTGGATGGTTAGTTGCAAGCAGTAAAGCATGTATCAGTAGTATGGATGTGTGTGTTTATATAACAGCCTGACTCTAGAAGATGCATACACGTGTGTGACTCTGTAGATGCAAACGAACGCACTCATGAAATAGTCTTTAAGATTGGTCATTGCATTTGTAAATCCATTATTAAGAAACCACTACCCTATGAGTAAAATTCAACAGTCTTTGAAAATTGTCATTTCAAATACAGAGTTTATACACAGTGTTATTGAATCAAACGTTCTATTTAAAGTGACCTAAAGGTAGAGAATGTATTAGTAAGGTCACATCGAAAACAGGAAGAGAGGAATAAAGAGTGAAACAATGGGTGCTGAGGAATAGAAGGAAAAAGGAAGACGAAAATAATAAAATGAATAAAAAAAAGAAAGGAAAAAGGAATACAAAATAGAGATAAGTGGAAGTGTACCAGAATGGTCAGTGAATATAAGAAGGTAGGAACGGGAGGCTAAAGGTGAAAGAGAGAAAAGGGTATTAGAGTGTATAAAGATAGAAGGAATGGGTGGAGGGGTTATGGAGAGAGAGATATAAAGCTTTAAGGAGTGTCAATTGCAGTGATGGAGTCTACGTGACGGGGTAGAGAAAGGAATTTAGATGATTGATTTTAGAAGGAATTTAGATGATAATATATATATATATATATATGTATATATATATATATATATATATATATATGTATATATATATATATATATATATATATATATGTATATATACTTATATGCGAGTAAAAATAAATAGGGGTTTTCTATGATTGTGTATAGAGGAATATATACATATACATATTTATATTTATACACACATATATATATATAACTATACCCGAATATAAAATTACTATCTACATATGTATTAATATATCTATTTATCTATTTATATCATCTATATCTATCTCTATCTATCTATCTACCTTTCTATATTTATATATGTATGTGTGTGTCCATACACGTGTGTATGTGCGTATGTGTGTGTGTACGTATGTTTATACGTGTGTATAGTTTTAAAGGATTTGGGGAGTGGGTTTGCGTATCCATGTACTCATGTGTACAGATTATATTCCTATTATTCTCGACTATTCCATATCTACTTTGCCAATTTCAACATGCTTTGCTATCTGCTATTGCTATCAGCGGATTTTCATCATAAGTCATATATGAGTTCGTAACGGATTAATTTGTTGCAATTTAAACCTAATTATCTTATTGCCATTTACTACTTACTTGTACGAGAGAAGCAATATGTGTTTGCCATTCGTTTACGCTAATTATTTCTTGGCCAATCTTTTAAACAAGATTATGTCATTGTGACATTCTGTAGCCGATTTAAACATTAAATTAACAAGTTTTTGGAAATATCTCTTTCAATTATTAATAGAATTTATAAACCAAACCAAAACCATGGGGATCCTTCTTTTAATCTTTATTTTTATACGTCATTAAACAGCGAACATGTTGGGTTCAGACCAAGATTAACTCGATAATTTACTACGTTTTAGATTTTAATTTAATTTTAATATAACCAAATTTAAATTTACTAGGTTATCTTATGTGTTCCACCAATTTTAGGAGTGAGTACACTAATGAACAGCGTATTTCCAACAATTTGAGAGGAAACTAGCTCCTACTTTTAGCCTGATGAGCAAACACCTTAGCTGACGCTTATTCAGGGTGTCATCTGTTGTCGGCTGGAGAATTTTCTTTTTTTATATATTTTGGCTACATTGTGTTTTATCTGAAGCGATCATATACGTATGCCGATCCGTCGTAGATTCTGATTTCGGGCATATCTGTTACTATTTTGTGAATGTGAAGCAAACTATACACAAGATTATTTGAAGTGTTATTATGGAACGTTGAAAAGATACGTGTACTCTCACTATCTTGGATTCTTAGATGTCTTCATTTGTATTTCTTCAAGCCATTTTATATAATAGAAGCTAAGAAAAGGCGAATGATATTTAATAGATTAAGACGGATTTGCAATGAATAGAACTGAATGGCACATACAATGAACCAAATACAAATTAGGTGAATTGATTCTAATTCCAAGCCAACCCAAAGATGGGGGAATAATTATACTTACACATCACCGCCCCAATACTTCTTTTCACATTTATCCTCTCGGCATTGCAAAAATTAAGAACATGCAAACACAATGTTTTCAAACCATTTGACTTGAAACGAAATTGTTTTTATTATTGTCAAAAACAGTCATGCCATCACGGGTATATGCATATATGCATGTGGATACAGTCACCCACACTGTGCATATATACACGAGGGTGCATACGCACACACATACTCACACACACACACACATACACACACACACACACACACACACCAGTATATGAATGACAGAAATTCATTTACTAATAATGGTTTCATAGTTTGGTATAAGGCCAGCAATTTCAGTTGAGAGGTCAGTCGATTACATTGACCCCAGTGTTCCATTAGTACTTATTTGATCGATCCCAAAAGATGAAATATAAATTCGTTTTCTGCGGAATTTGAACTCAGAATGTAATGTCGGACCTGATGCTGCTAAGTATTTTGCCCGGCCAGGTAGACAAAGGCGGTGAGCTGGCATAATCGCTACTTTTCATCCGTTTCCGAATCGATAAAATCAATATTCGTTGAACACTGGAATTGATCCAATCGATTTCGCCCTGACCCGAAATTGGTGGACTTCTTCTAAAACATTTTACCCGTATTGAATCCTGTACACATGTCCTGGAACGGAGTCCCATTGAAAGTTCACGGCACCTCACACCCGGAGCTTAACGGTATTGTACTTTACAAGTGTAACAATAGGCACTCATAATAATTTGGTTATTTGGTAATATGACAAAGCAGAATATAGTGCATGTGTATATATATATATATATATATATATATATATATATATATATATATATATATATGGGGGTGTCTGTGTGTGTCTGTGTGTGCGTGAGTCTGTGTATGCACAAGGATATGTGTGTGTTTGTGTGTGTGCCTATATATATATATATATAGATAGATATATACATACATATATATGTATATATATATATATATATATACATATATGCATGTATACGCATATGTATTTGTGTGTGTGTATGTATGTGTGTTTGTGTGTGTGTCTGCATGTGTGTGTGTGTTCAAACATTATGCTTAATATATGATATATAGGTCCCTATAGGATAATTGGAGAGAAGCCGTTGCGCGATATTTAAAATTTGCATTTACTTCATGAATAATTAATATTTTCCCATAATATTTATATTGTAAATAGATCTGTTTGTTTTAATTTCATAAACACTTGTATCTTTATCAATACCTACTTGTCTTGAGTAATGCTAACATAGTAAATTGAATCATTTATTTGGATAGACCTCTTACCTATCGATCCAGTTTGTCCCTGTAACAATGACGAGTATAGTATGGTTGTTAGATAAATATTTAGCAACAAAAAAAAAATTGTTTTAACTGCCAGACAAGAAGTTTTCTACGTGTTTCTTGATGGGAAATCATATGTTGAAACATATTTTGTTGTATCTCGGGAGGTTCATTATGCCAACCAAAACACATACGGTTTTGTTCTATTTCACGTATATTAAGAGAGGTTAAATAGAATTAATGTATGTATTTGTTCGCCGCACAATGACACTCTGATTATAATAAGCAGTTCATGTTACTTTGTTTGTATTCACTTTTCTTTTTGTGTTTTATCGTTTGTATTCGGAGATGTACTTAAGAGCAAGTGACCTGATCTGAGATCGTAGCAATGTTTATCCTGACCAAAATCCATGTGTGTATGAATATATGTCGTCAATTAAAAAAAAAACAATAAAAAGGACCAATTAAAAAACAGGGACAAAAAGAAAGAAACGAAGTTCAGGACGTCCAAAAGCAATATATTAATTTGATGTTCGGTGAAAGGAGAGTGTTGTCAATATTTCGAGCATTGCTCTTCGTCGGAAAGAGAAAAGTCCAAAGAGAAAGAAAAAAACAAAAGGAAAAATCACCAACAGTCCACATGCAGTTTACATACATGTATGTATGTATGTATGTATGTATGTATGTATGTATGTATATATGTATGTATGTATACACATATGTTTGTGATCAAATTGGTAAATAACCAGACATTACCGTCATTTAAAACACCCAAAATATTTTCTATTCATGTTTGTCGTATACATGAATATGTACACACACACACACACACACACACACACACAAACACACACACACAAACACATATTTATATACATATATGCACACACACACACACACATATATACCTATGTATATTTTGCATGTGCATATATATATGTGTATGTATGTATGTTTATGAATCTCGCTCTCTCTCTCTCTTTCTCTCTTAATATATGTGTAAATGTGTACTACTGTAATAGAGATACAATCAGCAGCTGTTAAGCATCAATATTGTTTAATAGCTGTCGATTTTGCGTCTGATATTTATTTTAATGGAACCAATGCAATAACTTAGGAATAAAGTTATTCCGACAATATTTTTCTTTTCAAATATGAGTAAACTCTTATATGTTTTCACATCTGAACGACAATTTTCAAAGAAAATTAATAAAATAACGAAATATAGTAAACTGGATTATATTTTTCTATAGATGTGATTTCACCATGGCTTGGTATACAAGTTAGCTTGATAACCAGGTGATTCCGGATTCAGTTCCTCTGCAAGGCATCTTGGCCAACGTAGTGGTCTACTATAGCTCTCGCCATCTAATTGCACGTGAGTGAATTAGGTAAACGGAAACTGAGTGGAAGCCCTTCAATACACATGTATATCTATGTGTGTGTGTGTGTGTATGTGTTTATTTTTGTGTGTCTGTATGCATATATGAAAATTGTCACAACGCCAAATAATACGCTATTCGTGTTGAGAAGTCCTCACACGTAATGCATGATGTTGAGAGTACAAACATTCCTAGTAGCAGACGAGAATCTGTCGTAGGCGCCGCAACTACGAGACCACATGATTTCTATGTACTGCGATTTTCCAGTGGTAGGCGTCCGGTCAACAGATAGCAGGTACATTCATCGCATAATTACCGAATATATTCACCGCATACTCGCCAAATACGCCAACCATGCAAGGCAATTTTCATCCTTTAAGATATATGCCTGAGCTCTTAGCAGTGTACGGCTTTATGATAGGAAAACGCAAGGTGTATGCCACAGTATTCGGCGTTCTGGCAATGCGCCCACATTAAGCTGTATATAAGGATCATCTTTCGGGATTAATATTGCTTTCCTCGCTAATGTATGTATGTACGTATAATATATCTATTTCAGTACACGTGCGTCTGGGGTAATGCGCGGCCCATTAGGCAAGTTTTATCCACTACAGCACTGGGTCAACCATTGCTATATATGGTTATGTATGTGAGTTTAAAAGTCATGGCGCTTGTCCCTATCTTGTGGCAGTGTGTTTACGTCCGTGAAACATTGTGTTTTGTCAAAAGAAGCCTAGCAGTCTACTTAAGATGACGCCAAATAACGAAATCCATTTGTTTGAATTAATTTTCTGATGAATTGTCTTAACATAGTCGCAGTCTACTGGCTTAGATAACCAAAAGAAAAAAAGAACATAGAATGGCAGAGAAAACAGCTTACGTATATGATAGTGAATTGTGATTTTCTCAGAAGACGACTTAAGCATTTCCTGAATAAGACTAAGTCTACTTCGAAACGGTTTAATGTTTTAGGTTCAAGGTTAATTAGAACTGGCCAGATACAACTTGAAATGTAAAGAGAGTTTAACAAACTATAATTCTCCATCTTGTTCATGTTCCTACTAATTCTTATATCAACTGGTCTGTGTCTCATAGAACCAAAAATGTATTGAAAAACAAGAAAGCAAACAAAAACCAACTATACGTTTAATATTCATTTATAATTACAAGTTTGATTAAGTCTGATATATCGTTTAATAATTTGTTTAAATTACTTTCTATTGAGTAGCACATATTCTCCTGGTAGTTTCCGTAGTATTTCATGATTAGAGAACCAGTAAAAGGAGGCAAACAGTAAATTGGTGAGATT